>NC_140972.1:12834883-12837383 GCF_056783735.1 Eptatretus burgeri
GGCGAGTGCCCCCGCGTGTGTGAGTAGTATGGTTTGTGTGAGGGAAATGGCATGCGTGAGTGAGCGGCCGAGTGTGAGAGAGACAGCATGTGCAAGGTCGCTGTGTGTGAGGGAGATGTCGGTGGGCATGCGGGAGCACGCAGCCGCGTCTCCCGGTGTGAATGTGAGTGTAATTGAGTGGAGAGTGAGCGTCGTGACACGCAGGTGTGCGTGGGTTGAATGGCGACGACAACGGCGACATTTGAGGAAAGAAAGCCGGGTAGCGGCTGCAGATGTTTTGCGCACCGTGCCGGGTTCACCCAGCAGCGAGCGCGAGGTCTGTGCTGTGCAACGCAAGCGGTCCCCACGTGCTCGCTTGCGAGAGTGAAGTCCCGGTCCGGAAACGAGCGCGGTGAATGTTGCCGCTCCTGCGACGAACAAAGTTTGGCAGGATTTCAGATTTGGACCGGACGGGTTCTCCACGCGGGCGGGTGTGTTAAGCTCCAACGGGCAAAGCACATGTGTTCGCGTGGGGAACCCCTCGAGACGTGAGGCTTGTGTTTTTTTTATGCGCCGGGTGACGTCATGGCTGCGTGTGTGGTTGGAATCCGGCAGGAGGGTGAATCCCTGTCGGATGGTACCGTCCAAGAGGGACGAGGGAGGCGAACAGCTGCCATGACGTCACGCCACAGGTGCGCGGCTGTGAATTGCCGCGCTGGTGCGCAGGTTGTGAGTTACCGCGCTGGTGCTGCGCGATGAGAAAAAAAAAAAAAAAAAAAAAAACCAGCAAGCCTCGCTTTCGGGTGAATAGGATCCCTGGGCAAGGGGTGGAAGACCCCCTTGGCCTGGGCACAGGATGGAAACTAGTTAGGGGGAAGGGTTAGCTTAGCTAGACCGGCTCCATGGGGCAGGGGTAAGTAAGTCCTCATGGGGCCCGTGGAATGGATTAGGTAGAGGGATTTAGTGAGTTTAGGTTGGGAAATGGATTTATGGGATTATTTGAGGACAGTGACAGACTGTGGATGTGTAGAGGGGACGTAGTTTAGCTACGTAGTGTTAAAAGGGAAGTGCTATAGTGTAAGGGACGACGTGGGAGCACGAGTTAGTTAGGAGATTTAGTGAGCAGGATGGCAGAGTTCAGCGGCGTGCGTGTTGAAGAGTTGGTGAGTTGTGTGGAGACTTGGTGAGTGAGTGAGGCCAGCGGGTCTGTGTGAGTGGAGCGAATGGGGAATGCATGGTGCGATGAGTGATTGGGGGGAGGAGTGACTCCCACCCAAGGGACCCCGGGGTCAGTGTAGAGTGAGTTCGGAGGTTAGTTAAATTGAAAAATGGAGGTCGTTTTGCTGGTGGTGGGAGTGTAGGCTCGATACCCGTTTGGAGGGGTGCAGGAGCCCTGTTGACGGGCTGGGAGCGTGGCTGCGAAAGGTGAGTATCGCTGAGTGGGTACCCCGGGCACCTGGCTAGTCAGCCGTGGTAGGCCAAGGGCCCATGGGGGGGGCGGGATAGCGTAGTGGGCACGGGTGCGTCCGCTTGGTGCGGGGGCCCGGGGCGCCGTTAGCCACGTGGGCAGTGTTGTGGGCACGGGTGACCCTCGGAAAGGGGTCCGGGAAGCCAGCCTGCCACGTGTGCGTTTCAGGGGAGGTGCCATGGGGGGCACTCCCCGGTGTTTAGGGAGCTGGTAGGCTCGGAGGCAGTGTAGTGCCCGGGGGTGCCATAGCTGGAGAATCTGCAGAGGGTCGTGCCTGCCAAGGGGAGCCACGCGTCCCAGCCATGAGACCGTGTGAGGGCACGGGAAGAAAATTGGGGGGCGAGGCCTGAAATTGTAAGGACACCAACACAGGCGACGGGAATCTGGGTTGTTAGAACCAATAGTTTAAGCAAGAGGCGCTTGTTGAAAGCCCCGGGGTAGTTTAACAGTAAAATGGATAGGTTAGAATAGGAAGTGTACCCCTCCGCACCATCCATCCCTTCGCTCTCGTTGTGGGCCGCTGGACCCACTTTGTGTTATAGATCACGGAAGTCTGGGGAGGCCATCCTGAGGCTTGAATTGGGCCTCGACACAGGACGCTAGCTCTCCCTTATTCCCCTCCGGGAAGGGAACGTCGGGGTTGGGAGTAGGCTAGGTGACAGGATAGATTAGCCGAACAAGGACAATAAAGGGGGTTAGCGGACGAATTATAGTGGGGAAGTAAAAATGAAAACAACAACAAAAAAATAAGTTGGGGCTAAATTGGGTTTTACAAATTAAGGGAGTGGGTATGGACAGTGACAGGCAAAGGTGATAGTTGGGAGGGAGACTGTAGGGTCGGTCCGAGCCCGCCTTCCAAGTGGCCAGCACCACCGCACTCCCTCCACCAACCTCCACTGCAAATGCTGGCCAGCCTCATCTGCTGGCTGTGTTACTTCAAGGCCTGTGCCGGCCAAATCGTCTGCCGGCTGTGTTTGCCTGCAGCGGCCCTGTTCTCCAGGCTTTGTGTGCCTGCTGCCTTTGCCATGCCATGCTCACTGCCCCTGTTCACCA
>NC_140972.1:12842383-12887383 GCF_056783735.1 Eptatretus burgeri
GTACATGTTTGTGTTTTTAATATATCTATAAACATGTTTACATGTATTTTAAATGTGTGCAGTTTATATATCTGTAAGCATGTGCATTTTCATATATCTGTAAGCATGGTGTATGTGTTTTATATATCTAAGCATGGTATATGTTTAAATCACCGGGTTGAAAATGAACTGATTAATTATCTGAGATCAGGCCATTGGAGGAAAGGAAGAATTTGATTTCAAATGCAATAATTTATTCCATGACCTTGCTCATAATTGGAAGCAATCTCACACTCCTGCAGTTAAGATGATCAGATTTCGCACCATGTTTGTAACATCCAAACATGGTGCAACTTCCAGGCAAATGGAAACTGACCCAGAGAGAACGATCGAGTGAACAGAGTAGAGAGAGGATGGGGAAAAGCAGCAGAGAAGGTTTTTAGGACGCGTGAGCTGATGCCGTCCGGTCCAGTTGCAGAGCCGGAGTCGAGGGTTGAAAGAACCTTTTCCACCTTCTCAGGTGCAAAAGACACAGAGCCCAGGGAAGTGTGCGTACCGTGAGCGAGAGGTTGGGCACACAATATTTTGAAGCAAACATAATTGAGGCATTCGGCTTTCTCATGAGCAGAGTCAGCTGTGGTGCTATTTTAAGTGAGGGAAGGAATGCATGTGGAGTAAATACACCAGGGACAGACTTAACAAGGCACCACTGGGTCTTTGAAGAGGGAGAGAGGTTTGATAGTTCAGCATTGAAGTTGGCCAGATGATGTTTTCTGGCTTTCCTGAGAATGGACATAAACTTGTTCCAGGTTTTGTGGAACGATCTGATGTTGCCTTCGGTCAGATTTGTCTTCCAGGAAGGGAAGGCAATTTTTTTTTTGAAGGCAACTACACTACATGGTCAAAAGTATGTGCACACCGTCCTGCTCATCCAACATCTCATTCCAAAATCATGGGCATAAATATGGAGTTGGTCCCCCCTTTGCTGCTGCAACATCCTCCATTATTCTGGGGAGGCTTTCCACTTGCATTTGGAACAATGCTGTGGGGATTTGCTTCCTTTCAGCCACAAGAGCATTAGTGAAGTCGGGCACTGATGTTGGGCGATTAGGTCTGGCTCGCAGTCGGCGTCCCAATTCATCCCAAAGGTGTTTTATGGGGTTCAGATCAGGGTTCTGTGCAGGCCAGTCAAGTTCTTCTGCACCGATCTCGCCAAACCATTTCTGCATGGACCTCGCTTTGTGCATGGGAACATTGTCATGCTGAACCAGGAAAGGGCCTTCCCCAAACTGTTACCACAACGTTGGAAGCACAGAATCATCTAGAATGTCATTGTATGCTATAGCATGAAGATTTTCCTTCACTGGAACTCAGGGGCCTAGCCAGAACCATGAAAACAGTCCCAGACCATTATTCCTCCTCCACCAATCTTTACAGTTGGCACTATGCATTCGGGCAGGTAGCATTCTCTTGGTATCCACCAAACCCAGATCCGTCTGTCCGGACTGCCAGATGGTGAAGCGTGATTCATCACTCCAGAAAACGCCTTTCCACTGCTCCAGAGTCTAATGACAGTGAGCTTTACACCACTCCAGCTGATGCTTGGCATTGCGCATGCTGATCTTAGGCTTGTGTACAGCTGCTTGGCAATGTAAACCCATTTCATGAAGTTCTCGACAAACAGTGCTTCTGCTGATGTTTCTTCCAGAGTCAGTTTGGAACTTGGTAGTGAGTGTTGCAACCGACGACAAACGATTTTTCCACGCTATGCGCTTCAGCACTCAGCGGTCCCGTTCTGTGAGCTTGTTTAGGCGACCACTTCGCAGCTGAGCTGTTGTTGCTCCGAGACGTTTCCACTTCACAATAACAGCAATTTCAGTTGACTGGGGCAGCTCTATCAAGGCAGAAATTTGACGAACTTACTTGTTCGAAAGGTGGCATCCCATGACGGTGCCACGTTGAAAGTCACTGAGATCTTCAGTATGGCCTATTCTGTTGTCAATGTTTGTCGATGGAGATTGCATGGCTGTGTGCTTGATATTATTCACCTGTCAGTAATGGGTGTGGCTGAACTAGCCAAATCCACTCATTCGAAGGGGTGTCCGTATATTTTGGCCATGTAGTGTACCTCAACACAGGATCCTGTGTACCAGGGGCAAGATGATGGGTGTGATGATTGCAGACAAGATTGCATAAATGGGGCTACGTGGAACATGATGATCAACACCGACAACTCACACATTCTAACAGCTGTCTCACTCCAAGGATCTGTAATCAAACCATCCAATCCACTTCTCTGGATAGCCACTGGAAGGGATGCAATCCCTACAACTCCTTGGCCTCATTATCTGCTGTACCTTTGCGTGGAAGGATCCTCAGGTGATCATGCTTGCCCAAAGTTGAGAATCTGTGACCGGACAGCAGCAGCTGCTGAACAGTCGAGAATGCACGGAAACCTATTGTGCTGATTGGTTTATGATTGTGACCCGAGCACGCGGAAAAGAATATAACGAACGTTTGTTGTTAGAAACATTAGTAGGCATGTTAACCAGTCAACCTTCCCCCTTCTCTTGTTGTACATACCACCTATGCCTAGTTCATGATGTTAATCTTACTTGTTCACAGGTGAACCTACCAAGTTTGATTCTTCCTTCACTGGACCGACTCTCAAGAGGTACTGAGCCCCCCACCCCCTCCCTAAAAAGGAGCTTTAACTGCAGAGGTTTTCGGGCATAGTTCAAGGTAAAAGCACGACTGGCTTGCTCGGTGGTTGTCTCTTTGCTGATGATGGAACTGCCATCACGATAACAGAAAATTGTGATTAATATTGTGGTTCTAAAAATTATTTGATGCATTCTGTTTTGGTATTTGAACAACAAATTTCTTTGTTCTTTAAATGCTCTTTTCTTTTGTTGTTCATCGTCTCCTCGTGTCACATGACATCAAGTGTGTGTTTGTGCGAGACGTGCTGATCCGTTGCGTGGTGTAGCAGTGGTCTGCATGATGGTAGGACAACATCTGTTGGTGAGGCACTTGCTTGTGGTCCATTCAAAAAGCCTCCTCGAAGCATGACGTACCTGAAAAATCCTGACGTTCTGAGTTTTAAAATTATTTTTATTTTATTTCATATGTACAAGTTCTAAAGCTCATAATAGAGCTGCTGCTCACACACACATGGACATATTGACGAGACTAACACTTAACACCGCCACTGAGCTTGGGGGAAGTGTCGTTACTTCCTGGGATACTCTGCGTACCAGCGATGTCACAACAATGGTGCCACTTTCCTCCTCCCCATGGATGCCAACTGATGGGGATTGTCCATGCTCTATCCTTTTAAATGCTAAATGTCAAGCAAGGAAGCGGCACGTACCATTTTTAAAGTCTTCCGTACGACTTGGCCGGAGTTTGAACGGCCGACCTGCCAGACTCGGAGCGGACGCTCGAAGCATTCCACCACCGTGTCTGGTAAAGTTGGTAATGTTCTTGAGTTTTCTGCTCTGATGTTCTTCAAATCTGGTTATTAAATATCACCACTCATGAATTGTCATCTTTCCTTTCAGAAGAAATGGCTTTAATTGCAACTCTTCATGTGAATGTAACAAATATCCTGAGGGTCTGTCACTTCTGTCTCACCCAGGAGCTGCACTGACATTTTATTTTTCATTGTCTTCATCACAGTTGTGGTGGCCCATCTGACGTTGGGATTCCTAGGTATTGTGTGCATCATTCATTCAATGTATCTGAAGTTCACTTGTGGAGAGTCATTCATTCAGCTATCAATATACAAAGTTGTCTCTTCTCTTTTAACCTTGATTTCCTCCCCCCCTCTCCCCCTCCCCCCGTCCCCCCCCCCACAATGCCCAGCATGGTCACATGGAGACCCTCGCAGGGTCATTCTTCCTCGTGACACTGAAGGAAATTATTGTGGAATCGGAAATTTCAGGTTGGTAAAGCTCAAGAGGTGTTGAGTTGTGTGCCACTAAGGTCATCGCATAGTCCTTTATTCACATGTTACTCCATGTTCTGCTCTCCGTGTGATGTTAGTTTGCACTTTTCTTCCCCTTGCAGTGACAAACCGTTCCTTTTGTACTTTGACTTGCTCAAGTGTGTGAAGAATGCACTTATCATGAACCTCCAGTGTTCTACAACGCAGGTAAGCAAATTGCGGGTAAACATATATCAGGCTTGGAGTTCAAGCAGAATACACAGGTCATCTTGGTTTTGGTATTGCCGTTTCAGATTGGATTCCTTACCTCCACCACCGAAGGTGTACGACGGTTATGTTTTCACCCCTGTGTTGTCTGTTCGCTTGTTTGTCTGTGAGCAGGATATCTCAAGATGTCGATGTATTTGGATGAAATTTGGTGTACAGGCTGGGTGTGTGACCAAAACAAATTGATTTGATTTTGGTGAAACCGGGATCCAGAACCGAATAGAAGAAGTTTTTAAAAAATGATTCTTCACCATTGAGAGATCGGGTCAAAAACGACATGTAGCATCATATTTCACAAAGTTGTGGACGCATTTGGACGAAAGGAGGTTGATGAGTTGGTTCGGTGACGAGAACAAGCTGATTCTATCCTGGTCCAGGTCCGGATTCAGATCCGACCTATCAGTGGGATACAAAACGTAAACGGTTCAGACTGGTGGAGGTATGCGCTATACCGACTGTCGTTCGAGCTTCCCATATTACTTTTTCAATGGATAGTTTCAATAATTGCAGTTAACCCCATCATGCGTAAAAATGTTGATCTGCAGACAGTCTGGGATCACTCCTGTAACTGTGGAGAAACGCTGCTGCTGTTCCCTGAAAACACAACTTTTGTGATCCTGAATACATTTGAGCAAACTTCCTTTGGTACCTAATGTGGTTTCAATGTGTACCTTACTCCAAGTCTGTGGGTGTGTCTTGTAGGTATGTGTGGCCCAGTGTCCTAAAGCCTTCTGGGTAGCAAATGTCCTACGTCCTCCGGCTCAAGCCTTCAAAGATTCTTATTGTCGACCTGGCTTTGACGTGACAAGAACGAGCAAGGTAATGCATTTCACTTCCATGTTACCATTGACCGAATAATGAGCGACCGAATTCTCACTGTTCGACTTTTGAGCAAAACTAGACGTGTTTGAATCGAATCGAGTTTTAAACTACCGTTCTGTTTTTGTGTGAGCTGATGATGCTCATGATGAAGGTAAACAGGATGCACATGTGACATGGATATAATCAACCAAATGGCTTCTTACTCTCTGCAGCTTTTTTTTGCAGACAGATTTGAGGCTCGTGGAGGAGCGAGAACAGAGAATGGACCAGGATGCAACAAAACAAAAGGAACAACAGACAGAGAAGGGGGGAATTGATGCCAACAGCAGGGCCGAGGGACAATATAGATGGAGACGGACAACTATGGATACGGGTAGGAATGAGTGCTCGGGAAGAATGCTGGAGGTGGACAACATGGATACAGAAGCAAACTCTCAGGAAGGACCAACTGGAAATTTGGTGAGGGGTGGGGGGAGCTTTAACGAGGGTAGAAAAGATCATGGTTTTGGATGGGTTATGATCTGAGATGGTGGTGAACAGCTGTCTTGTAGACTTGGAGGGAGGAATGACATTGAAGAGGATGTGGAAGTTGGTTCTACAGGCAGGAAAAAAGAGGAAGTATTGTTATCCCCCGCCAACCAACGAAGTTGGCAGGGGATATAGAAATGGGTTCCGTCCGTCCGTCCGTCTGTGACATTTCGTTTCCGGAGCTTAACTACAAATCCCCTCAAGATATATTTACTAAATTTGGTAGACACGAGTACGTGCCCGTAAAAAAAAAAAAAAAAAAAATAAAAATATTCAAACCGCGAGCAACAAACAACCACACAGGCCGTTTCTTCGCTCTCGTGTGCCCGGACGTGCGTGACCCGGAAGTTCGCATATTATTCGCAGTTACGATTATTCGCAATTTAGTTTTAACACCCAATTATTCAATTAGCGCCAAAGTATTTTACCTTTTCGCAATGTCGTGGCAAGGAAAAATGAGAAGAGAAGAGAGTGAAAAAAATTACTTCCTGGTTCGGAGCATACCAGCACTCTGTTACCGAAATTTATGCACCGTCTAATATGAAAACGATCATAACTTGGGGCATTGTGTTTATCTATAAATGCGCATAAGAAATCGAGAAATTATTAGAATACACGAAGTCATCACTATCCGGATGTCCGTACGTTGTAACCCGTAATGGGGAATGCGGCTGAGGTTCCCTTCCCCATCGGCCACGCCCACACAACAACGTGTCTTGTCATTGGTTTGGTAAATAAATGGCCATACCTTGGGAAGCACTTGTCCGATTAATATCAAACCTTGAAAAGGCACATCCTCAGGTCCCCAGCAATATATCTGGCAAGTTTCAATGAGATCGGACCAGTGGTTGTCGAGAAACAGCGGTCACACGCACACACACGCACACACACGCACACACACGCAGACACACGCAGACACACGCAGACACACGCAGACACACGCAGACACACGCAGACACACGCGCACACACGCACACACACAGACACGCACACACACAGACACGCACACACACAGACACACACAGACACACACACACACAGATACACACACACGCACACACACACTGCTGGAATTATAAATAGATATCAAGCAAGTGGTGAACTGGTGCCTTTTGATATTTTCTAATTGATAGGTCACATTGTTTGGCAGCCATGTTGGATTCAAGAAAAATATTAAATAATGTTTTCTCTGGAATCACATAACCTAATGAAGCGAAAATTTGCAACTATCATCTTCCATCATGTCTGCATACATCGTAAAAATTATGACATCACAAGTCACATGGTTTGGTGGCCATCTTGGATAGAAATACACACCTCATCCGATTAACACGAAACTTCACACACGTATTCCACTGGAGGATTGGAGGCAGAATCTAAATTTATGATGTCATAGGTCACATGGTTCGTCAGCCATCTTGGATTGAAAATTAATAAATTTTAAAATTCTTCTCCAGAACGGCTGGACAGATTGAGGCAAAATTTCACATACACTTTCCCCAAGACATCCTTTCAGAAGTTTGTTAATTTCTAATTGATAGGTCACATGGTTTGGCAGCCATATTGAATTTACACTAAAACCTTCAAACATATTCTTCTCCAGAACGGCTGGTCAGATCAATGGGAAACTTCACATACATATTGCACACGTTTAGGGAATATAAGTTTGTAAATCCTCATTTACTATGGCGGGGGATATCGAAGACTTTGTTTTCAACGGATGCTAGTTTATTTTCTTATTGGGTCGAAGGCCTGTGGAGGAGCTGCAAAACACACACACACACACACACACACACACACACACACACACACACACACACACACACACACACACACACACACACACACACACACACACACGAATGCTGGAGTTAATTTCAGACAAACGTGGGCACCCACGTGAAGGGGAAGGTTGGTTGCTTCGCATGGCATTCTGGGAACTGGCGACGCCATCTTTATGGCATCCCTTTTCTCTCTGCACTCTGCAAGACAATTAATTAGAACTTTTCTCCGACCCAGACATGATAACTGATGGGGGTTTGTCCATGCTTTATCCTTCTTAACTGCTGAGCATGAAGCAAGGAGGCAGCCCCTACCATTTTTGTCTTTGCTATGACTCGGACGGGACAGAATGAAATTGCCGACCTCCCAGATTCAGAGTGGATGTTACAACCATTACACCACCGAGTTGTGATTAATCTCACCAACTCCATTGTTATATTCGTAATCGTAGAAAAGAGTATCTGTTCTGGTGCCATATCATGTTAATTCGTTCCTTTACTGTCACTGAATCGCGTGAGTTTTTTTTTAAGCTTGCCCATCACCAACTAATAATGTCTCCCGTACACACTCGTGAACTTCTCCACACTTGCTGACCCCTTAATCTCCTCTATGCCTGGTGTTGGTTTAATGGTTAGGGTGGTGGGCTTGGGATCCTAGGATCCTGAGTTCAAATCCCTCTCTGCTGTTGAATTAATACCAGGTGGGGTTGACTCTGCTTGTCATCCAAGCGAGGTCGGCAAAATGAGTGCCAGCTTACTGGTATCCTGTGTCGGAGGGGCAACCTGTCCAGGATTGTGTCCAATAGCCAAGGAAACTGCTTAGGCAACACCAACACTCTGCACAGAGTGTGGTCCCGATGGATGGATGGAATCTCCCCTGCCCCACTACTGCTACCATCCACATATTTTTGTCTGTGTGTGTCACATGGACATTTTTGTCCACCCGTTCGCATCTGCCCCATTTTTTTTTTGTATACCTTGGTCGAGGCTCGTATGAGAGCTAACACACAACTCACAGCAAGGAGGCATGAGACAAGAGGGGCGGGAGTGGAAGGGACAAGACAGTGGGGAACAGACACATTAGGTGAACTGTGGAAGGGAGAGGGATGGGGTGTGGTACATGGGGTATACAAAATGGACATTACAGGGACTTTCAGGAAGGAAAGCAGGGGAATTGAAGGAAGTGGGCTTGGGTGGATTATCGGGGGTAGAAAAGATCGAGGATTTGGATGGGGCAAGATAAGAGGTGGTGGTGAACAGCTGTTTTGAAAGCCTGGAGGGAAGAATGGGAAAGAATAGAGTGAGGAAGTTTATTCCAAAGGTGGGAAAAAAGAGGAATGAAAGAGTGAAGATGAGCAGTGATTCGTGATTTTGGTAGTTTTACCAGAAGGGGTTGTTGGCGGACCTTGAGCGCCCTGTGGAAATGTGGTGGGGACAAATCGCAGAGAGAACAGGGGGGGGCAAGGCTGGAGAGGAGTCGGTAGAAGACAGAAAGACCACCGACCAACCTGTAGTGATTGAGTGAGAGGCCCAAAGACTCAGCTTCATTGCGGGAGATGCCGATGATCTTAAATGCCCTGGTTTCGACAGCGTGAAGCCGAGAAAGGTGGGAGGCAGGAGCACCAGCCCAGAGGGGAGAGCAGTACTCCATCAGGCTTCGGACAAAAGCTTTGTAAGTGGTCAGGAGCTCAAGAGGGCCGAGGAAGGACTTTGCACGACGGAGGATTCCCAGTCGGCGACTGGCTTTTGAGGCGAGGTTGGAAATGTGACTTTCCCAGGAAAGGTCATGGCAGATGACCCATTGTCAAATCTGTATCCCACAATCTTCAGTTGCTTCGCTTTTCCATTGGCCTTGACTTTTGTAGAGATATGAAACTTTTTCTTCGTGCTTGCAGGATTCAAGAAACATTGTACGAGATGAAGATTGCATGGGGTACATCATGCCGACACAAGATAGTGAGTCACTTTTATCAGGATGCTGCAGTGACTTGTGCATGGTGCTCAGCATTCACTTCATTGTAAATGTGATAAATTTGCTCCTATTTCTATGAATTTGTTTTAACTAGTACAACCGCTCCCTACGGGTTCAAATGCGCAGCCACCTCTCGCACTTGATTGGGATCATAGAACACCGGTTGTTCATTCTCGAAGTGGATTTCGTGTGTCTCACCCCAGAGAGAAAAAAAAATTCAAACCGTTAGGAATCGGGTTATGCTTCAAAATAAAGGTCACAATGGTCCATGAAAGTGTCTGGGGCAATATCGCACATCATACTTGCTAAGGAACTTTATGAGTTAAATATCATTGCAACCGAGCTCGCAGCCCATCTCGAGGCCAAGCAAGCCGAGTCAGCTCGGGACCGTTAGTCTGTGGGGGATGAGATAAGCATATGATGTCGGGTTTCCTACCTTTCAGTTTCGTGTGAAACAGCAGTTCTGTTCTTGCGTATGGCTGCTTGGCTGCCAGGTAGCTATCATTTATTGTAAGTGCGGTTGTGCTGCTGATGCTGTGCTCCTCTACCAGTACATTGGCACTCATTTCACCAGCCTCGGAAGGATGACAGGCTGAGTCAACCCCACCTGGTGTTAATTCAGCAGCCAAAGGGTCTCAAACTCAGGACCCTAGGAACCTTGGCCAGTCACCGCCCGAGCCACTAATTCAATGCCATGCTTGAAACAGCAGTGGCAACTGTTTGAAAAGGTAATTGTACCTGTTTGTGGTTTATATTATTTTTTACTTCCAGTAGGTATGCCCCATGTAATGCCATGATAAGCTATTTATACACCTTAACATAATGCTTATCCAAGGTGGAAAAGTCCCTTAGGAAGTAGAGCAAATAAAGTCGCTACAACCTCTGTCATGTGACCTTTAACCCCCCTGACAAGTTTGGTTGAGATTAGAGAAGGAATGACCGAATGTATCATGGTAAGACAGACAGACAGACGGACACCAAATTGTGTATTTTAGTATAATGGCCTGCAGTCATTATTCCAACCAGTTGGCTACTTTTTAGGGCTTAATGAATTGCACCGGGACAGCGTACAACACCTGCGTATGACCTCTCTATTCAAATCATTTGATTCCCGGCCTGACAAACTGTCACCATGATGCTTTGCGGTGTTGTCAATGAGTGTGCCCCATCCTTCAGAAACTATATTAAACTGAATGTTCCATCTGCTAGGATTCAGTGGTGGACATAAGAGGCCATCACATACCAGTACCAAACCGAAATGCAAATCCTTATCATAATCAACGGGCATGCAGCGCCTTAGTTCCATAATGCAACTAGCAGATTGAATTAATATTGGAAACTGAGCAACAAATATAAACTGTGATGCATTAGTTTATGAGTGCAAATTGCTCACCAACTCCAGTCTGCACATGAGTCGAAAGTTTAATGTGTTGACACGAGCATTCCACAAAAAGAAAACCTCGAATATCTGAACTGTTACCATCACACACAAAGCACAACGTCAGATGCTCCAATCTCAGTTCTGGTTCAACCTGGCAGTGTGGTGACATCAGAAGTAAGAATACGTCAACATGCAGAAGCTCGTTGGTTGCAGGAGCTCCGGTAAGCTGGTGAGGGAAAGAAAATCGCGAGTTTCGGACCTTGAACACTGTTCCTGACATAATCATGGCAAAAGTTGCAGTTATGAACCAGGTCACCCTGTTTCATAGTAAGACATTCCTTTTATCAATATTGTTGCGAATTCGCACCCGCTGGCGTACGATCGGCCACTCGACTCGAATGGCGGCCGCCTCGCCCACCGGACGGACAATTCTGTCGTGACCCTCCGGGAACTATCGCCCGGAGCCAGTCACGGGTGGGCCTTTCGACCTCACCACGATCGTGCCAATCGGCCACCCGTGTAGGATAGGGTTGTTCGCCAAACTCGACCTACCTAAGTACCCACGTGGATGGTAAACCGGGCGATCGTACCTCGCCGCAGGTCGACTCCAGACATGAACCGCTTAAGCGGTCCATTCCGTGCTATCGGGATAACCGAGTTGTGTTATCGTCGGCCTCGACGGTTCCGATTAATTATCGGGCGTATTAAGCCCACTACGAACCCTTTACGTGAAGCAAGATGGAGATTCAAACGAAGGAAAGGACACAGCGAAACGGGGAACAATTCAACATAATGCACATTTATTACCCAGCCCACGAAAAGCACACATATACAGTCAAATAGTCAGAATGCACATATATCAATTTAAAACAAAAAAAAAAAAACAATGCAGAGCTACGACCGAATACTCGAACACACGGCAACACTTATACAGTTTTACTTCACAGACGTCGCCGACACACATTGACTCAAAAGCAAAGGAAAGAAGCCACCCTCATAGGCAACGGGGCAGATGGGCCCGTAGGCCAATGTGTGCGCGGGACCTGAAGGAGCGGTCAGGTCCGCGAGACCGGGTGGGTCCTACCCGCGTCCTCGTGACGAGCCGCAAATGTAGCTGCCTGGCGGTGCCCTGACTTCGTGCTCCTTCGCGGGTTTCGTTGGCACCGCTTGGAGTGGGGTGGGAACGGGGCCCCCTTTTTGCACTATCTCAGCGCGGGGGAAAGGGGGAAATTGTTGATGCCCTGGGGGAGGAGAATGGTTGGCTGGCTTGGGTGCCATGACGAGCGATCCCACCACGACCTCGTCGCCGACCGCCGTCTTCCCTGCCTCGGACCCGAGCTCCTTGGCCTCCTCCCACAATTCTCCTCAGCCGACTGCAGAAACCACCTTGACGCCTTCGCCTCCCGACTCCACTCCACTCTCCAACCCGACTTGATTGCCAAAACTCTGTCACACTCTGCCGCTCTTCCAAACTGACTCTGCGATTCTCTTTGCACTCGGTGCTTTATAGGCCGGCAGGAGAACCCATATGCAAATTTCCGGATCAGGATGAGCTCGGGGGCGGAGCCACGCTCACCCATTGGATGGAGGAAAAGGGGCGTGAATCTCCCCTGATCCTAGAATTTGCATATTTCGATTTCACAAGGAAGCGCCTGGAGGCGGGTTCAAGCCGCTCCGTGCTTGCTGATTGGACGGATCAGAAGTGGGCATGTAGCATTCTTGATCCGAATTTTCCCTCGGAAAGGCCGCTATTTGCACTCGCGACTCGGTGCGTATCGCTTGAACGAGCCCAAGACAGCCCGACGCTCAGTGTTCACAGGTGATGCGGGAATGGCCGTAGATGGAGAGAGGTGAGGGTGGTGGAGGGTTTTTGGTGGTGGTTTGATGGTAATGGCGGTTGATTCAAAATAAAGATAGAACAGAAAAACGCCTAACTTAAAGCGTCGCAGCCCGAATGAATCGCATAAATTCCCTCGAAACAACGGGTTTGGGGCAAACTACAATGTACTAAGAGATATCTCACCTACAGGACCTGAATGGTGGTTTGCGAATTTCCACAGCCATAACAATATATAGGTCAAAAGACTCTTGGTTAAGAGGAAACATAACTGACAGCAGATTCGACTCTAGCATAAAAATTAAATTTATAAAGCACCAGCAACAATTATAATTGAGAGTACATTAATATAATTATTTTTCTTCCACATGCCCCCCTTTTGAATCCCATCCGAGTCACCAAAATTGTGGTGGAAAAGAGCTCAATTTCCACAAGTTGGATCAGCATACCAAAGGAGAATTTTTAATTTCGTATATACGGAGGAAGAACATTGAATGCTTGACTGAAACATTCGAATGGATTTCACTGAAACAAAAGCCCAAAGCAATTCTTCTTATACAGAACTTGACATTCCAAAAAATGGGAGGGGAGACATTTGGCAACTCAACTACAGGTGCAAAATGAGTGCAAAAGTGCAAAATGAGTGCAAAAGTGCAAAATTGCAGGATGAGTGCAAAAGTTGATGCATGAAGAGGGACGTCCAAGCAACCGATCCTCCAGTGTTCCTCCATTACCAGCCAGAGGTCAGGCAGTAGGTGGAAAATCACACCTAACTTTGACTAGGCCGCAGTGCCTTGAAACGTCACTTCTGTGAAGAGACATTGTGCCTCGAACAGCAACAGACAGGAAGCTGTTGGGCAACAGACAGGAAGCTGTTCTACGATGGCAGAACTCCAAAGTTGCTGGCACAGACGTCATAACAAGGAGTTCAGCCACAAATAAGATGCTGGAGCTGTAATGTCGTGGTAGAGGTGCGAACAGGCAGACACGAGCCAGGGGATAGCACAACCCTGCTTTATTGCCACGAGCGAGAGTATGGGCGTCGGATGCCCGTAACTCCGCTTTATTACGTACTCGATGCACTCTACAGGCACACGACCCACAAGACATGGCTAATGACAGTACATGCCGCTTCTGATGCTACTGGTACTACAAGTCCCCAGTGGGCGAGTCGTGACATATGAAGCCCCAACCACGTGACCACCACCAACCGCGACTCGGGCTACGCCCATACAGTACACTCCTCCCCACTAAAAACATGAGTATAAAATGACCATTATCATGATAAGCAAAATCGGCAAATTAAACTACGGCATACAAAAAACAAAGTGGAACAAAATGACATTAATCAAAAATCATAGGCACCACAACACGGAAAGCAACCAGAACCAAAAATGGTATCAATCATGTGGCCGTGAAGCAAACCCAAATGAGACGGCACAAAAGAAAACGTGCTTCATCGGCACAACCTGCAACTTCAATGCCGCTGTGTTAACCTGGCACATCATTCATCCTCTCGAGTTGAATCCCAAAATGCAGTGGACAGGTGCTCGAGTACTGAGTTGCACGATGAACCCAATGATGGCTGCAGACCACAAAAACCCTGGCCGTGTTAAAGATATAAAGAAGCAAGTTGGGAAGCACCGCATTACTATGCAGCAGAAGCGCCCCCAGGCGGCTCATGCTTACACGCCTTCCGGTGAGGTCGTGGTGACACCCCAAATGAACCTCCCCTGGCACCATCAAATGCCCCTGGTCGACAAGTTGGCACATCTCCCTCAGACAGGACCGAATCAGGTAAACATCCCGAGCCTGCAAGCCCCGCGGCGCCAGCGTGGCTGACCTTGGCGAGAACAGAGGTTTGCGCTCCATGGTGCCAGGCACGTCTGACCTTGGCAATATCAGGGGTGGGGGTGACGCTGAACAGCGAACCTGCCCTGGCTCCGAGTCGATCTCTGAGTCCCACACCAAAACCGCGCATCAAACCCAATCAAGAAAACCATGCACATCCACACGGACGATCAGTGTAGCTTGGAGACATATCAGTGTCATACAACAGCAAAAACATCGTCTGCTCTGATGCAACCTTCCCCTCACGTACAGCGCGTTCTCCCAGTATAATCCCCACACATGACAGGGTAGCGAACCGTGGACTGCCCTCGCAGCTGGAGATCAGAAAGACCTCTTTATTCGCAGCCATCGTCCGCACGTTCTTCACATCATATCGATCATATCGGTCATCCCATGGATTGATCCCAACCAAACGTATTATGCTCACACGCGGACTGTCTGCATTTGCTTTAACAATGCTAAATCGAATCACTTGTGCAGTGAAAATCAAACACATAACAATTAGCAATTCATGAATCACATCATGTGTACGCCTCTTGGTTGTCACGACGTTGAGATGACTTGTTTGTCGTCCATGGTCGCGTTCCGCCAACTTCTTGAACGTGACCGGCTCGCTCCAATCCCCCGCTGAAATCGCCTCCATGACACGGGTGTGCACTGTATCATGAGCGCAGCCAGAGCGCGAGAGACGTCGCCGCTGGCATGGCTCCCGTTGCTCCAGACCCGTATATCGTCGTCGCCGGAAGCAATGAACGGCAGCCCATGTTGCATCATCGCGGCTCTTGCTGCCAGAACCTCGCCCTCGGGTCTCGAGGGAGGCCCGGGCCCAAACGGAGGTACGTACTCCGAAACAGGCACCTCTTCCTCCCCCCCTCCCCCCCCCCCCGTGCCTGGCCGTCCAAGGCCACCAGCTGGCGCCATCCAGCCTAGCCTGAGGCGAGCCAGCCAGTCCCGGCCCAAAAGGGCGGGCCCCTCCCCTCATACCACAAACAATGAGAGTAGGGCGCTTTGACCTTGGCAGACCACCGAAACGTCCGTCACAGCAAGTGGTGCAATCGCTACGCCAGTGTACGTGCATAGCGAAAAGGTCACCTCGACCAGGTGAACATCGCGGAGGTCACGAGCAGCCCGTTCGCCCACGACTGACACTGCGGCCCTGGTATCAGCTTGAAACATGTTCGGTGCCCTGATCATCTCGACCTCCACTCTCATTGGTCTCATCACCTTCGGACCAATTGAAAACAGGTTCAACATCGGCAGCATCTCCTACTCCGGGTCGCCGGGATCGCTATGCCCAGGCTGCAAGACTCAACCCGGGGCGTAAAAGTGTACGCCATGCACAAAACACCGTACCGGCAGTAGGTCTCGACCCGGGACGTAGGGGTCGCTTCGCACACCGCCATTCATGACCGTTATGATGGGCAATGACCCTCGGCACACACACTGTAGACGTCCCTGAGTGTTCAGACCGCCGTCCGACTGACGGCGTTGCAACGCTCGGTCACGACCCGCACCAAAGACTGTGCGTGCGGCTGTGCGCGCTTGATACATCGCGCTGACCTCCGGATCATCTGCCGCGCACTGACCATCGAGGCTCCGGACATCTCTCAGAGCTTGTGCGACAGCCGACGCCGCGTCTGAGCTGAACTTAATGTCCTCGTCCTTTAGCCGTGGCATTGCAGAAACCATTCCCGAGGCTTGCAAAGCAGAAATAAAACGAACTCCGAGTGCGGCCGTCGTTCACTCGACGCGACTCGCAGGCGACGGCGAGACGTCTGGCTGCAGGACTCGACCCGCACCGAAGACTGTGCGTGCGGCCGCGCGAAACTCGTGATGCGCTCCCCTGGGCTCCTCGCCAGGTGGTCGAACTCGAACCGTGCGAGCTGCGCTGATTCTCCCGGCGCTCCGCGCGCACTGCAATCCAATTGCTCCGGCAATGACTCCAAGTCAATACTGATGAGAACCAGGCACTCTGCACACGTCGATCCGAAACAGACTCGTCGCCAAACTGTAATGTCGTGGTAGAGGTGCGAACAGGCAGACACGAGCCAGGGGAGAGCACAAACCTGCTTTATTGCCACGAGCGAGAGTGTGGGCGTCGGATGCCCGTAACTCCGCTTTATTACGAACTCGATGCACTCTACAGGCACACGACCCACAAGACACGACTAATGACAGTACATGCCGCTTCTGACGCTACTGGTACTACAAGTACCCAGTGGGCGAGTCGTGACATATGAAGCCCTAACCACGTGACCACCACCAACCGTGACTCGGGCAACGCCCATACAGTACAGGGGCATGCATGTAAGCACCATCGAAGAAGGCCAAACACCCACTGGACGTGCACCTTCTCACCTGAGGCAGCAGGTTGAGAAAATGGGGGACAGATAGGCAGAAGTGAACCAATTATTACTTAAACCCCGCTACCGCTTCGCATGAGTGGGGTAATGAAGAAAGAACTGTATGTTGAACCATTTTCAGAAGCTGCAGTCTAACACACATCATTTAAATAAAGATGGCTCCTGACCTTTTTGTGACTCTTACATTCGGCTCTCACGTGATGTCGACTCAATGGGAAGGTTTTACATCGATTTTGCTTGAGAACAGCCTGAACACATGAACCACCATCTCATTTGTGCTCTCACTCACCTCGGAGCTGTCTAGTCTGGGTTCGATTCCAGACCGACCTAAATACTGTCTGATTGGTGCTTCAGAAAATGGGGCATTACATCACAAAGTGCGGTATCCTCTGGATGGACGTTAAGCTTAACGTCCTGTCTGCTGGGGTTGGCTGGTGAACGTTAAAGATCCCACAGTGATTTTCGTGAAGAGTTGGCGAGTTACTAACAGCACCCTGAACAAATAATAAATCACTGCCCATCATCGGCGAAGTCGCACCTTGGTGTTGATGCTTCGAGCTGGCGAGCTGCAAACCAACTCCCAGTCAACAATACATAATCACTCACGACAACTCGTGCTGGAATGCTGTGATGCTAGAGTAATCTATATATGATAACAATAATAATAATGTAACGGTCCCATCCCCACCAGATAAGTTCGGCGAATTGCAAAGCGACCACGAAAGCCGGTTGTCCACGGAACTTCCTTTCGGTTCCCATGTCCAGAGTCATGTTCCCGTAGAGATTGAAGTTCCCGGTATGAGCAAGTATCGTGCAGGTTGGCAGTCACGTAAAACATGTTATATTTGGCTGAGCGAACCAAGTCACAGGACCATGATCTCACGAAATGCGACAATTCGCTACATCAATCGGATCCTCTCTTAGCTGCCAAATGCCACCGTTGTGATTTGAGCAGGAAGAGTCAAGAGACCAATCGGTTTTTATACATGTATTAAAAGAAATGGCACATACTGTATTTAGAAGCAAACACAATTCCCATTACACACACACACACACACACACACACACACACACACACACACACACACACACACACACACACACACACACACACACACACACACACACACACACACACACACACACACACACACACACACACACACACACACACACACACACACACACACACACACTCCTGCCCTCGGAATGATTGCATATTCACATGCAACTTAACAATCTGACATAGGACCTGCAATTCTCCAACCAAAAGGTAAAGACAGTTGCAGCAAACAAAAGTCGGACCCCTCTAACCTGGAGTGATGACTGGGAAGCCGGCGCATCCCTCTGGACAGTTGTATGATCTAGCGCCCACGGCTCCTGAAAGGTGTAGCACTTCACCCACAGCTGTGGTAACTGGGCCCGAGCGCTCTGATCTTTAGTCTTTTGATACTCTTTGGTATCGATGCTCTGGCACCAGTCACCAACAGTCATGAGGTCCACGCGATGACACTCCAGGACACAGATTTTGGCTGCTCCCTGCTCGTCTCCTTCGTCCACACCAGTATGTTCCGTACAGGACAACCTGGCGCGATATCCATGCTGCAGGATGTCCATGGTCCCATCACTAAAGCACCGCAGAACCCCAATCGAGCACCACCACAGGGAGAAGGTGATGATCAGCCAGAGACAACCAAGCAGAGCGACGTAGACCATAGAGCGTCCAACTCAGGTGATGACGAACGAACAGGCGTAGAGTCCGATGAAAGAAACAGGCAAAGCCGACAGATGATAGACAAGACCAACCCAAGTCCAACGAGTCCAAAAGAGACGGACGCATTATTCGGCCTTTTATCCCCAACGACCAAGCATGAACTCTGCCCATTTTCTCTTCTTCACCTCGATAATTGCATACAGGCTCAATCTTATTGGCGAGTGGCACAATAGATGCATGTCGTTGCCAGACCCCACCATTAGTGGCTGCGCGACAAGTTCCTTTACCTCAATTGGTTCTGGGCTGTAAGTGCGTGTGTCCCGTTTCTGATCCACGCTGATCTACAGTGCTCTCCACGCAGCAGATTTGAACCATTTTCAAGAGAGAGAGGAAGAAAGAAAGACTGACTCAGAAAAGAGACATGATGGTGGGGAAAGTCCATCTATCAAATGCATATGCAATGCACATCTATCCACATGTATGACAACGCGGTTAACTCAACAGATACTTAAGGAATAACTATTGTTACACTATAGATGCATTACTTAACTCTTAAGATCCAGAACTGCAACAATACACTTGTTTGTCCATCCGTCTGTCTATGTGTAACATTCTGTTCCACCCATTGGTTGGACAGCTTGCCTGACTCCACTCACCATTTCAACGTGATGAAAAATCATATGGCCGCCATGTTGGCGCTCACCACGATGCGAAGCCAAAGGCATCTTCGTAGGTTTCATATTCACAATCGCCATGCCCTCCCTACAAGTTTTCCCTTCTGTGTAAAACGACCAAAGCGACAGATGAAAGGATGTCGATAGGCATCATGGGCCTTGTGAAGATAGGCCTCAGTGATCGAGGCAGCGATCTGTTGCCTTGTACACCACCCAAATAACTATGTGGCATTCTCTCGAGCAGAACTTAATTCCCATGCTCTTATAAAGGTCTTTGTCCGAGGTCATTATTTACTTTTAACGAGGTGTGTGTATGTATCAGGAAGAAGATAATTGTTTTGGGGCCATTTATTGGCACAATTAACCTGCTCATGGTCACATATCTTTTCTGCATATCTCACAGGGTTGTGAGTTTTGTGAGATTGTGTGTCTCGGGGACAGGCAACCGTAATGAGCCTTGACGTGCAGAGCTGTCTCAATCGCGGTTTCTGTGAAGTTGGTGATGGAGATAGAGAAGGGGAAAGTGTTAAATATTCTGCTCTTTAGATGTGTCAATACCCGTTTGCTTTTATTCATGGGGGGGGGGTGAGGAGGGGAAGACAGAATTGGGGTTGTGATGGGGGTGGGGAGGGGATTAAAGATGGGACAGAGTTGGGAGGTTGAGGACTTTTGGTTGGGGGAGGTGGGGTTGAGTTGTGGGGAGGGTGGTTTGAAGGCTTAAAGTGGGGATGGGATGAACACCTTGGGGTAGGAAGGCAGAGTATGAAAACTTGGGGCTTGTGAGGGAGGAGTTGAGGCCTTGAAGTCGCATTTAACATTGTCCGGATGCTCCACAGGTCCCTGCTAATCCATACTAATAAAATAGCCTGTGTATGTGTGTTTGCCAGCACCATAGTTCCATGAAGATGACAGCTTGAAGCTTTGTATGCATATTAAGGGGACCCTCAGGGTGAGCACCTGGGTATGATTTTTAAAATCTGGTTTGGTAATTTCTGCATAACAGTCGAATAAAATCGACCCATTTTGTGACCTCTTTCACTTTCATTTGACATCCTCATTGAGACTTACAGATAGACATGCTATATGTTTGTGAAGTACAACATGCTCTTTTGATTAAACCTGTCAGTGAAGCAAACGGTTCTTATATGTTAGTGTGCTGTATCACGTGATTGGGTTTTCGTATATCATGACTCGCCCGCTTAGGGTGGCAGGAATGTACATCAGGACGCGCAATAAAGCGGAGTTGCTGCTAACACTCTTGCTTCCCATGTTCCACTGCACCTCGGACACCACAGTTGGCTGACGAGGATGGTTGATCGACGAGTCACGGCGCACGGACAGGTGCCCGTTTTCGTCGGAGACGACTTCGAATTGTTTTCAGAACAATTGGGATGCTATTTCCACGCGAATGATGTGGTCGACGAGAGCAAACAGAAGTCGATCTTGCTCGCCTCGCTATCGATGGAACATTATCGACTACTGAGTGATTTGGTGGCGCCGGACAAGTCCCGTGATGACGGGCTGTCGTTTCAGGACATTGTGCAGAAGATGAAAGCACACATGGTGCTGGAGAAGTCATGACAGCTGGCTTGATACCAGTTCGATCGCCTCTCGAATGGTGCGGAGGAACGCGTCGCTGATTTCGTGGCGCGAGTGAAACATTCTTCCGTGGCCTGAAAGTTCACGGCGGAGGAGCGTCCAGCTCGGCTCGGAGATCGTTTTATCGCTGGTTTACAAGATGCGAAGATGGTTTCGGCGGTTCTACGGCTGAAGGGTGAAGCCATTACATTTGACTCGGCGTCGGCACTGCTACAGCTGTCGAGCAGACTCACGGAGATGTTCGGGCCATCACAGGCCACAGCATGCCGGATGACCCGGAGGCCCACGCGGGGTCGCGAGCGCCCCGAGACGCACGCACGACCTTCAGTGCGGGCCGGACGTCGCCGCACGAGCGACGAGGTGACCTCGTGGATGTGTTTGGGATGCGGAGGTCGACACCTGCGCCGTGTGTGCCCGTATAAAGGCACCTTGTGTTTACATTGTCACAAGGTGGGTCATCTGAAGCGTGTGTGTCGTGGGGCATCGGCCACCGTGAAGGTTATGGACGGCGATGTGCAAGGTGACCTCGGCGACCCGGGCGGAACCGGCAGCCGTTGTTGAGCCTGTTTTCAATTGGCCCTGCGGCGGCGCGCCCGATGACAGTGGAAATCGAAGTGAACAAAACGCCGATCACGTTTCAGGTTGATACGGGAGCGGCTGTGTCGATCATAGGCGAACAGACCACGCGTAGACTCAACGGCCTGAAGCTTATCAGGTCAAACCTCACGCTGTTCACGTACACCCGCGAGAAGATAACGCCAGTCGGGATGGCAGATGTGTCTGTGCGGTACCAAGGCCAGGTCGCCGCGCTTCCGTTGTACGTCGTACGGGGGAGGGGACCATCTCTCCTCGGCCGAGACTGGCTGTCCTGCATCAGGCTAGACTGGGCCGCTGTTCACCTTGTGCAACCCGTGTCGAGCCGATGGGAGGATCAGTTAGAGAAGATTCTTCAAAGACATCAAGGTTTGTTTTGCGACGACCTTGGGAAACTCAAGGGTGTGCAGGCAAAGCTCTTCCTAAAGGAGCGGGTGGTTCCTCGTTTTTTTTAAACCACAACCAGTGCCGTATGCCCTGCGGGACAAGGTCAAGGGTGAACTGGATAGGCTGGAGGCCTGTGAAGTGATCGAACGGGTGTCGTACTCAGATTGGGCCACCCCGGTCGTCACGGTGCTGAAACAGAATGGAGACGTCCGATTGTGCGGGGACTTCAAGTCCACGGTTAACCCGGGGCTCAGCGTGGAGCAATATCCACTGCCGTCAATCGATGAAATATATGCACGATTGGCGGGGAGTCGATACTTCACGAAGCTAGACCTGCGTGATGCATATTTTCACCTGGCGATGGATCCCGGGAGTAGCGAGCTTTTGACAATCAACACGTGTCAAGGGCTCTATCGATATACCCGACTCTGTTTTGGGATTGCTTCGGCCCCAGCCTTGTGGCAGAAAGCCATGGATCAGGTTTGCATTGGCCTGCCCGCTCAGACCGACCTGGACGATGTGCTCATTGCGGGGGGAACGGCAGGGGCGAGCACCTTGCGAACATTGCCCAAGTGCTGACAAAGCTAGAAGCGTGTGGCCTGCGCTTGAACAGGGACAAGTGCGCGTTCTTCAAGCAGCGCTTGGAACACCTCGGGCACATCATCACGCCGGAGGGGCTGTTGAAAGGCCCTCAGAAGGTGGAGGCGATTCAGCACATGCCACCGCCTCGCGACAAGACGCAGCTGCGCTCGTTCATTGGTATGGCCCAGTATTACCAAAGGTTCATGCGCGGGCTCAGCTCACAGCTTGCGCCGTTAACGCGGTTGCTCAGGAAGGACGAGCGCTGGGCCTGGGGGCCTGCACACCAGGCGTCATTCGACCGCGTCAAGCGACTGCTCACAGAGGATACGGTCCTCGTGCACTACGAGCCTGCACGTCCGCTCTTATTGGCATGCGACAGCTCTGCATATGGCATCGGGGCAGTGCTCTCCCACAGGATGGACGATGGTTCCGAGCGGCCTGTTTGTTTTGCATCCCGGACCCTGTCCGCAGCAGAGCGGGAATATGCCCAGATCGAGCGCGTGGCTCTCAGCCTCGTCTGGGGTGTGCGGAGGTTTCATCAATACCTGCTGGGGCGGCATTTCACTTTGCAGACGGATCACAAACTGCTTCAATTCATCCTGAGACCCGAACACGGGGTACCAGTGGTAGGGGCCACGCGAATACAGCGGTTGTGACTGTTTCTTGCAGCTTACAATTACGATATTCAGTTCTGAAGCACCGAGAAACATGCTAACTGCGATGGGCTCTCACGCTTGCCGTGCGTGGGGGGTCCAGCTGCGTCTGAGTCGGCCGACCGGGTCGATGTGTTCGCGCTGGGCCAGGTCCAAAGGAGGCCGATCACGGCCAAACAGGTCGCGGTGGAATTGGCTCGTGATCCAGTGCTCGCCCGTGTCGTCCAGGCAATTTATACGGGGAATTGGAGTGATCTACCTTCGACACCGGCATTTCAGCCTTTCGCGTCACGCGCCTCAGAGCTGTCGTTGGTCCAATGGTGCCTTATGTGGGGAATGAGGGCGGTGATTCCGCCGAAGTTCAGGCAGCGGTGTTTGGAAGAACTGCATGTCAGTCACCTTGGCGTCATGAAGACCAAGAGTCTTGCTCGTAGCCTGTTGTGGTGGCCGGGGTTGGACAAAGACATTGAGCAGTTGGTTAAGCGTTGCACCACGTGTCAAACAGATGCTGATAACCCGCGTCGAGCCTCGGGACTATGGCTTTTTGTGGTCCATGTGGATTTTGCGGGGCCGGTTTATGGCAAAATGTTTTTGATTGTGATCGATGCATTCTCTAAGTGGCCGGAGGTTGTAGTATTGCAGCATACATCAGCAAACATTACAGTAGAGAAACTGCGGACGATCTTTGCGAATAAAGGATTACCTGAGATCCTGGTCTCTGATAACGGTCCGCAGTTCATCGCAGGTGTATTTGATGAGTTTATGCGTCAAAATGGTATTCGACATCTAAGGTCCGCACCATATCATCCTGCGACAAATGGGAAGGCTGAGTCGTTTGTTAAGATGTTGAAACGGGCTTTGCGCAGGGGGGGGGGGTGTTGCACCTGTGCAGACGGTGGTCGATGTCTTTTTGCTCCAATACAGGAACGCTATTCATCCCGTCACCGGCGATTCTCCTGCCATTCGTCTCTATGGACGGGCATTGCGGTCCAGACTGGATTTGCTGCGACCTGGAGGGTCGGGGAGTGGGGTGGTGTTGCGTCCGACGCTACTGCGCGGTTTTGATGTGGGACAGCGGGTAATGGTGCGCGATTATTTCCACGGTTCCAAATGGGTGCCGGCTCTGGTCTCTGTGGTACTGGGGCCGGCGAATTGCATGGTGCGGATTGATAGTGGGGAGGTGTGGAAGCGGCACGTGGACCAAATGCATGATCGATGTTCAGCATCACCCCCCCCCATGCCGAGCGATGTGGGTCCCCCACCTGTAATGTCGCCGTGGCCAGACGTTGTATCACCAGGGCTGGACGTGCCGACGCCCGCGTGGTGTTCACCTGATTCAGTCCTGCCCGAAGACGTCGGGCAGGCTGGTCGGCCGGGGGCGGTTGTTATTGCGGATGAGGCAAGTCAGGCGAGGGTGTCACCTCGACAGAGCCGGGAGGCGTCTGAGCCTGGGCCGTCTGGCGTCGCTGCCCGCCCGAGGCGGGTCAGGATGCGGCCGCGGTACTTGGAGGATTTTGAGTGTTGATTGGTTTCGGTTGGTCATGTTATGATTGTCCTTTCATCATTTGACTTGTCATTTTATGAGGGGAGGAGTGTGCTGTATCACGTGATTGGGTTTTCGTATATCATGACTCGCTCGCTAGGGGTGGCAGGAATGTACATCAGGACGCGCAATAAAACGGAGTTGCTGCTAACACTCTTGCTTCCCATGTTCCACTGCACCTCGGACACCACAGTTAGTAGTTCCAATAATCCAATGGTTAAAGGATCAAGTCGATGGAACTTGGGTAATGCAAGTTTCCAGAAGTCTCCCATCTCCATATTTTGTCAGACCCTCTCAAGAGCGCATATCAAATGTCCCCTCACGATGAAAATGGAATTTGTTACAGCTAAGGTCCCAGATACTCCAACATTGTTAACTTCTGTGTTACTGGAACTGTTTCAGTTGTGGGTCGTTGCTTTCCAATGCTACTGATGGATTCTTCAACATCTGACATCACTGTGAATGGGAGTTCCACCATCATGACCAACGATGGAGTCGTGAATGCCTCCAGTATTCTTGATGCTTCCAAGTATGTTGTGATGTTACTCCTGACTCAACACTTTTCTCTCTTGTTTATAAGCTGAACATTTGTATGAAGAGTTTGCTTACAACCTTTCATTATCATTTCATGGATCGTTATTTATGTATTTTTTTTGTATACAATGTCGAGACTCGTATAAGAGCTAATGCACAGAACGTACAAGGGGGGGGGGGGGAGAGGGAAGCACAAAACAGTGGGGAACAGAGACAGGAGATCTGTAGAAGGGAGCGGGATGGGGTGGGGTACACAGGGTAAACAAGATGGACACTACAGGGACTTTCAGGAAGGAAAGCAGGGAATTTGAAGGAGGTGGGTTTGGGGTGGATTAACAGGGGTAGAAAAGATTGAGGGTTTGGATGGGGGAAGATAAGAGGTGGGTGGTGGTGAACAGCTGTTTTGAAGACCTGGACGGAAGAGTGGGATTGAAGATAGTATGGAGTTTTTTTCCTGAGGCGGGAAAATAGAGGATTGAAAGAGTGAAGGTGAGCAGTGATTCTTGATTTTGGTAGTTTTACCAGAAGGGAGTTGCTGGCGGACCTTGAGCACCCCACGGAAATATGGGGGGGGGACAGGTCGCAAACAGAGCAGGGGGAGGCGAGACCGGAGAGGAAACGGTGGAAGGCAGAAAGACCACCGACCAGTCTGTGGTGAGAGATAGAGACCCAAAGACTCGGCCTCATCGCGGGAGATACCAATGATCCTGAAGGCCTTGGTTTCCATAGCGTAAAGCCGAGAAAGGTGAGAGGCAGGAGCACCTCCAGCAGTACTCTATCAGGCTCTGGACGAAAGCTTTGTACATGGTGAAGAGCTCAGGTGTGCCAAGGAAGGATGCATTCTTCAACCTCTGACATTGCACAATGGAGGATGCCCAGTCGGCGACTGGCTTTGGAAGCCAGGTTGGAAATATGGCTTTCCCAGGAAAGATCATGGCAGAAAGTGAGACCCAAAATCTTGAATGAATGAAAGGACTTCTTCAAGAGAATTGTTCAGAAAGTAGTTGGGGGGGGGAGGGGGTTCCAGATTGTCTTTTGGAGAGACAGATTGAGAATGTGACAATTGTCAGGATTGAAAGACGTATTCCAAGCGTTTGACCAGCTTGTGATTTTTTATCCAGATCTGTAAAGAGGGAAGAGGCTGCTGACTGCCGATCTGAAGGATGAGAGATGCTTTGGTAGAGGGTGGTTTCATCAGCAGAGATAGAGGATTTATTCGAGGGTCAGAAAGATTGTAAGTGAAGATTAGTAACACTGGTCTGCGTCATTTCAGAGGTCGAGGTTTTCTCAACGGGTTATATGCTTTTTGCATGCTGAATTTAGAAATGTATCTCATTTCGCTCAATCAGGTCAAGGTTTTATGCTATCTCAATTTTAAGAAAAAAAAATCAAAATTTTTGTTTTTTTAATTAGCATTTTTAAAATTCAAAATCAGACTTGCATTGACAGAAAATGTACAAACTATACATATAATGACACACAAGTACACTTAATGTGAAATTCAACATTAAAAAGACGAAGGAAAACGCAGCTGCTGGAGCGACTGGAGTTGGGTGTTGCCAGAAACAACGATTTTTTTTGTATACCTTGTCGAGGCTCGTATGAGAGCTAACACACAAGGCACATCATGGGGAACATGAGACAAGAGAGGAAGGAGTGGGAAGGACAAAACAGTGGGGAACAGAGACATTAGATCTGTGGAAGGGAGAGGGATGGGATGGGGAACATGGGGAATAGAAGATGGACATTACAGGGACTTTCAGGAAGGAAGGCATGGAATTTGAAGGAGGTGGGCTTGGGTGGATTATCGGGGGTAGAAAAGATCGAGGATTTGGATGGGGAATGATAAGAGGTGGTGGAGAACAGCTATTTTGAAGGCCTGGAGGGAAGAATGGGATTGAATAGAGTGAGGGAGTTTATTCCAAAGGTGGGAAAAAAGAGGAATGAAAGAGTGAAGATGAGCAGTGATTCGTGATTTTGGTAGTTTTACCAGAAGGGGGTTGCTGGTGGACCTTGAGCGCCCTGCGGAAATGTGGTGGGGACAAATCACAGAGAGAGCTGGGGGGGGGACGAGGCTGGATAGGAGACGGTAGAAGACAGAAAGACCACCGACCAACATGCGGTGAATGAGTGAGAGGACTCAGTCTCTCAGCCAAAGACTCAGCCTCATTGCGGGAGATGCCAATGATCCGAAATGCCTTGGTTTCTACAGCGTGAAGCCAAGAAAGGTGGGAGGCAGGAGCACCAGCCCAGAGGGGAGAGCAGTACTCCATCAGGCTGCGGGCAAAAGCTTTGTAAGTGGTCAGGAGCTCAGGTGGGCCGAGGAAGGACTTTGCACGATGGAGGATTCCCAGTCGGCGACTGGCTTTGGAGGCGAGGTTTGAAATGTGGCTTTCCCAGGAAAGGTCATGGCACATAGTGAGACCCAGAAGCTTGAAAGAAAGGACTTCTTCCAGAGGATTGTTGAGAAAGTGGATGGGGAGATTGTCTAAACGGTCCTTTCGAAGAGACATAGTGAGAGTGTGAGATTTGTCCGGATTGAAAGACATGTTCCACGTGTTGGACCATTTTGTGATTTCATCCAGATCTGCAGTGAGCGAAGAAGCTGCTGCTTGCCGGTCTGAGGGATGACCGATGGTACGGCAGAGGGGGGATTCATCAGCAAACAGCTATAGAGGATTTTCTAGAGAGTCGGAGAGATCATTGATGAAAACCAAAAAAAGAACAGGGCCCAGAACGCTACCTTGAGGAACTTGAGGAACGCTACCTTGAGGAACGCTACCTTGAGGAACTCTTCCTGGACAGGAAGAGGGGATGAAAGAACTCCATTTAGGGCCACACGGTGACTGTGACAAGAGAGGAAGTCTGCGAGCCATGAGTGGAGATGGCCTGGGATACCATCGGAAGAGAGTTTGGTGAGCAGGGCAGGGTGCCAGGCTGTGTCAAAAGCACGTGATATGTCCAGGGATACGGCTCGGATTTCCTGTCTGGCATTAAGGACTTCCATCCGTTGTTGGGAGAGCAGAAGCAGCATATCTAGGATAGAGTGACCTGGTCTGAAACCAAATTGATGATCAGCAATCAAGCCATTGGAGAAGAGGAAGGATTTGATGTCTGAAGCAATGATGGATTGCATAACCTTGCTGATGATTGGGAGAAGGCTGATTGGTCTGTAGTTGCAGGGATTTGTTTTTGCACCTTTTTTATGCAGGGCAGTGATGTTTGCTGATTTTCAAGCAGATGGCAGATGACCTTGAGCAAATGAGAGGGTGAATAGAACAGAGAGAGGGCGAGCAAGAGCAGAAGAGCATGTTTTTAGGACACGTGGGCTGATGCCCTCTGGACCGGTTGCAGAATCTGAGTTGAGGTTTGACAGCAAGCTCTCCACCTTGTCAGGAGAAAAGACACAGAGTCCAGGGACAGTTGGGTGCGACTGGGTAAGGTGGGTGGAGAAAGTGATGGGTTTTGGACACAAGATTTAGTTGCAAACACCGAGTTTAGGCATTCAGCCTTTTCACGTGCAGTATCAGCAGTGCGGCCATTTGAGGTAAGGGAGAGGATGAGGGGGAACATACACCACAAACAGATTTGATTAGACGCCACCAGGATTTTGAGGAGGGAGAGAGGTTTGAGAGTTCAGACTTGAGATGAGAAAGATGTTGTTTTCTGGCTTTCCTGAGGGTAGATACACACTTGTTCCGAGATTTATGGAAGGAACTGAGATTACCCTCAGTTGGGTTTGCTTTCCATGAGGCAAAGGCAAGTTGTTTCAGGACAACTGCCTCGCTACAACCAAGGGTGGGAGGAAGGGTAGGACAACTGAAGACGAGAGGGGATAAATCTGTGCATGAGGGAGAGCAAGTTTCTTTGAAAGAATTCCCAGGATGAGTTGATGTTGGAGAAAGTAGTGATAGGAGACCAGTCTATAAGTTTGAGGGCTGCTTGGAGATCCTGCCAGTCGGCTTGAGTGAAATGCCAGACTCGACGGCGGTGAGGTGGTTCTCTGATAACAGCCAGAGAGATGTCCACTTTGACAAGGATGTGGTCAGAAGAACCGATTGGAGTGGAGGAAGAGCAGCAGATATTGTCAGGGAAGTTTGTCAAAATCAGATCCAGAAGAGATGGAGTACCATTGGTTGAGATCCAGGTGGGGAAGTTGACCGATTGAGTCAGTCCCAATGAGTCGCAGAAAGATTTTGCTGAGGTGCCATGATAGGTGAAAGAGGTACCCACACCTAGCGAGCTGGCATGATGACAATTGAAGTCGCCACATATGAGGAAGAGAGAGTTTGGATGAGAAGATAGAGGTTGGTCCATGTTTTCGGATAGTGAGGTGTAGATGGAGTCATCACTGTTTGGTGGACAGTACAGAACACATATAAAGATGAGGTTGGAGTGGAGGGGAAGCCGTAGCCAGAAGTATTCCTGGGGGTGTGGGGGAGTGAGGGCAGTGCATGGAGAGTGAGGAATAGATTCTTTGATGAAGTGAGCAACACCTCCACCAGGACGAGGCTCAGGTCTGTCATACCGGAGGAGGGAGTAACCAGGGAGAGATACTTGGGAGTCAGACACGTCTTGGGGGAGGAAAGTTTCTGTTCGGCAGATTATGTCTGGTTTGTCAGTGGCAACCTGTATGGAAAGATTTGAAAGGTTTGAGCGAAGGCCCCGGATATTTGAGGTCCACACTTTTAATGAAGAGGAAGGAGAGGAGGGTTTGGCTGCAGGGGGTGGGGTGGGCAGGGGGAGGATAGGACGAGGGGGGTGGGTAAGGAGGGTTGTTGAAAGAGTGTGGGGGGATTGCAGAATAGCTAGTGGAGGGGGCCGGATGAGGAGGAGAAAAGGCTCTGTCGTACTGGGGGAGATGGGGGACAAGAGAGGGGGAAGAAGGCAGTTGAGGATTTGAGGAGGTGGAGTGAAGAGAAGGAGGTGAGAGGGCAGTGGAAGGAAGCAGCTTTGTGGATGAGAGGGGCGGGGGGGGAACTTTGAGGATGAGTGAGGGGGATGAATGGAGGGAGAAAGGTGAGGGGGAGTTTTTGAGAGAGGTGAGAAGGAGGCTTGGAGTGAGAAAAGTTAGATGGTTGCTTTGAGAGTGAGGGGTGAGAGGGGTGAGTTGGCACTGAAGTTGGGTAAAAACAGAATGGTTGATGGAAAGCGAAGATTCATCGCAAACTGGGGTTTTAAAAAGTTTTAGGTCAGTTATGCGATTAAACACATTTCTTGAGGGATGGAATAAAGGCGAATTCAGAGAATGGAGAGAAGAAACGCTGTTACAGTTGGATTTTTTAGGCAAGGTATGAAGGAAAGGTCGAATTGAGAGAAGTCTGTTTAAATATCAGAAGAGTTGTGCATTATGATACAGTAAAGAGTACCACATGTGTGAGAGAGGAAGATGAAGCATGATAAGAGATAGTTTTTATTTTTATTATTATTAATGTTTGAGAGAGTTTTCAACATATTAGGGCCATATAAGTGTTGTAGAAAAAATCGAGGAAGAAGAAGAGGTGAAGAAGAAGAAGAAGAAGAAGAGAATCGAGAGTCGTGAGTGAGGAAGGAGAAAGATCACGGTTTTTTTTGTTTGTTTTTGATTTAAGATAAGAAATCGAGTGATTAATTGGGAGGTATGGGGGACGTTAAGAAAGTGAGGAAGATATAACTTGAAGGTGATGGGGAGAAAAAACAAATTACGATCGTACCGTTAGGCCTCAAGCCTCAAGTCCAGGGTAGGCCTCAAGCGTTCGGAATGACAAAGTCGACAAAATCTCACAAAATGGCACGATTATTGAAACAAAACCGAACTCGGAACACACAGTAACATGTAAGTGAGAGAATAAACAAGATTTATCTGTTTATCCAGTGAGAGATTTATCTCTATTTTTCTGAAATTGAAATGAAAGTAATTGAGAAAGCACTTTCTTCCACATTAAGTGTACTTGTGTGTCATTATATGTATAGTTTGTACATTTTCTGTCAATGTAAGTCTGATTTTGAATAAAAAAATGCCATTTAAAAAAACAAAAATTTTGATGATTTTTTTCCTTCAAATTGAGAGAAATTAAAAAAAAAACTTGACCTGATTGAGCGAAATTAGATGCATTTCTGAATTCAGCATGCAAAAAACATACGAGAACCGTTGAGAAAACCTAGACCTCTGAAAAAAAAAATTTCAAATGCAGCCCAGATAATAGGACTGGCCCGAAGACCCTGTCTTGGGGCACTCCAGCTTTGACAAGGCGAGGGGATGAGAGGATGCTGTTGGGAGCCACCCGTTGACTATGACAATGTAGGAAGTTGGGAAGCCACGTGTAGAGTTGGCCTTGGATGCCATAGGCAAATAATTTGGAGATCAAGGTGGGATGCTGGACTGTAGCAATTGCTCGATATATGTCTAGACACGAGAGAGACAGCCCTGATTTTCTGTCTGATATTGAGGGCTTCCATCCATTATTGGGAGACCAGAAGTAGCATGTCCATTGTGCAAGGTAGAATTATGTGGTCTGAATCCGAACTGACTGGTCAGAGATTAGGCCATTGGAGAGAAGGAATGATTTGATGTCGACAGTGATGATGGATTCCATGACTTTTCTGATGATTGGAAGTTAGATGATGTCTGGAGTTAAGGGGATCAGTTTTTGCACCTGTTACCTCTGCCACCAAAGGTGAACAGAGGTTATGGTTTCACCCCCTGTCTGTTTGTTTGTCTGTCGGTGAGCAGGATATCTCGATAAGTTATGGACGGATTCAGTCGAAACTTGGTGGACAGGTTGGGTGTTTGACAAGGATGATTTGATTTGATATTGGTGAAGGTCTGGATCCTGATCCTAATCTGGATCTGAGAATTTTTAAAGTGATTCTTCACCATTCAGTGATCAGGCCAAGAACGATATTTTGCATGATATCTCAAAAAGTTATGGATGGATTTGGACAAAATTTGGTGGACAGGTTGGGTGTCTGCCAATGACGAATTGATTCGATTTTGGTGAAGATCTGGATCGAGAAACGATTTTTATTTATTTTTAAAAAGTGATTCTTCATGGATTATGATAAAAACTTGGTGGATCAGTTGGCTCGGTGACAAGAACAAGCTGATTCGATTTTGGTTCAGCTCCGGATGCAGATCCAGCCTATCAGTGGGATCCAAAACATGAACTGTTCAGCCTGGTGGAGGTATGCGCTCTACTCAGTACCGTTCTTGTTTATGTAATGTGATGTTTCCTGATTTCAAAGCAGGTGGAAGAGGACCTGTGCCAAATTATAGGGTGAACACAGCAGGAGGATTATATTAAGATATACACGTCATAGTTTACCTTTACTCTCTTTACAAGTACATTGGGAGACAATGGAAAATTCACTATACAGGAGGATGTGGGATTTTATCCTCAGTTGGGAAAACAAGATAGATATATTGACTCATTGACCCAAAGTACTTTATTCAGTTTCCCTAACATCTTGCTTCATTATTTATTGCAAGGCCATTTTAAATCCTCCTGGAAAAGTAATATGCAATGATGTAGCCAAACAATGCAACCAGATACACCTGTCAGCATTGTCTACATGAGCAAGAAACACTCCATTGCAGGATGTGCTCCAAATGAAAACTTGGAATCTTAGTCTTTTAAAGTTGTTCCTTTGTCCATTATTTCCTGTTCACTCCCTTGTGCAGGGGTCTTGCGGCAGTAATGTACGCACGGACCACCGGTGTGAAGATGGTGGAAGATCTGTCGCATTCCTGGCAATGGATACTCATGTGAGCAATTTTTAGGATATTTCTCTGAAATAAGCTCATGGAGTGGGCCCCGGTGTCCGGCTATCCGTATGTACGTACGAGCGTACGTACGTCCGTTCGTTAACATTTGATTAAAACCTCTTCCCCTCACAAACTACTTAACGGACCAAATTTGGCACGATGCATCAGGACAGCAAGGTCTCATGGGGTTGTGTCCCTTCCGGATCCATCCTCTATAAGAGGCAGAAAATGACAATTTATTGGTGGAGTCAGGCGAACTTTCCAACCAATGTATGCAACTCGTATGCACCTGCACATGATGGTGCCTCAACTTCAAGTAATTTATTTAATAATCTTCTTAGAAATCATCTTCTAAGAAGAAGAGGCAGACCAAACCCTTCATGAAACATAAGACCATGCCGTTAACTTAAGTTGTGCTCCTCATGACCGTACCATTTCAGGAAGGGGGGGGCATGGCCCCTTCCCTTAATCCCTCATTTTTGCCCCTCCTGTTGGGGAAATAACCATCGGTCCCCCACGTTTTTTTAGCTCACCTGGAACGTAGTTCCGGGGAGCTTATGGGATGGCGCATTGTCAGTCAGTCCGTCCGACCATAAACACTTGCAACTTCTTCTCTGAAACTCCAAAGATGATTTCGATGAAAGTTGACCAAAATCTTCAACACCCTTGATGTTCCAAAGTTTGTTCATGACATTAAAAAAATTGTCTGAGGTGGTCTATGGAGGGAGTTTATGTGGGGGTGGGGGGGTTTGCCCCCCAAGATATGTATTTGCTTCTTTCCCCAAAACTATGTGCATAATTTCGATGAAACTTCTTCACAACCTTCGTCAACCGTGATATACCAAAACTTGTTGGCAATGTTAAAAACATTTGTGTCTAAGGGCGTGTAAGGGGGGGGGGGTTGCTTCTCAAAATATGTATTTGCTTTCCTCTCTGAAATTACACACACAATTTCGATGAAATCTGACCAAAACCTTCGTCACCCATGATATACCAAAGTTTGTTGATGCTATTTAAAAAATCAGGGTTTAAGTGGGTTTATTGGGGGGGGGGTTACTCCTCAAAATAGGTATTTGCTGTAACATTGGTTCATTGGTATCTTTTCCTTTTTCTGTCCCACGTTAACTTCCTCCTCAGTATACCGGGCGTAGTGGCGTGCGCCTGTAATCCGGCTACTCGGAGGCTTGGGTTGGAGGATCGCTTGAGGACGGGAGCTCTGCGCTGGGCCACGCTATGAGAGGGTGTATGGCAGCCCGGAATCATGGCGAAACCCAATCCTTATCCCTGTGTCGTAAGAGGCGACCAGGGTTGCGTCAGGAAGGGCATCCGGCGTAAAACCTATGCCAAATCAGTATGCGGATCATAATGGATGATCCGCTGTGGCGACCCCTAAACGGGAGCAGCCGAAAGACGAACAACAGAACAATAGTTAACTTCCTCCTCAGTATCATTATTCTACTAGGTGAGCCCCTTGGGGAATTGCCCTTATTTTTTATAACTAGTACGTGCCCGTAAAAAAAAAAATAATAATAATAATAAAAAATAAATAAACCACACAGGCCGTTTCTTCGCTCTTGCGTGCCTGTACGTGCGTGACCCGGAAGTTCGATATTATTCGCAGTTAACATTATTCGCAATTTAGTTTTAATACCCAATTATTCAATTAGCGCCAACGTATTTTACCTTTTCGCAATGTCGTGGCAAGGAAAAACAAAAAGAGAAGAGAAGAGAGAGAAAAAATTTACTTCCTGGTTCGGAGCATACCAGCACTCTGATGTTCCCGAAATTTATACACCGTCTAATATGAAAACGATCATAAGTTGGGCCATTGTGTTTATCTATAAATGCGCATAAGAAATCGAGAAATTATAAGAATACACGAAGTCATCACTCTCCGGAAGCCCGTACGTTGTAACCCGTAATGGGGAACGTGGCTATGCTTCCCTTCCCCATCGGCCAAGCCCACGCAACAACGTGTCTTCCCATTGGTTTGGTAAATAAATGGCCATAACTTGGGAAGCACTTGTCCGATTAAAATCAAACCTGGAAAAGGCACATCCTCAGGTCCCCAGCAATATACCTGGCAAGTTTCAATTCGATCGGACCAGAGGTTGTTGAGAAACAGCGGTCACACACACACACACACACACACACACACACACACACACACACACACACACACACACACACACACACACACACACACACACACACACACACACACACACACACACACACACACACACACACACACACACACACACACACACACATTGCTGGAATTATAGATAGATTATCATTGACAGTTATTCCTCATGTGATCAGTACTGTTGTTATCATTACTAGCCTCACCCCGAAGGGGATGCAAGACTATTGCAACGTGTGTGTGTGTGTGTGTGTGTGTGTGTGTGTGTGTGTGTGTGTGTGTGTGTGTGTGTGTGTGTGTGTGTGTGTGTGTGTGTGTGTGTTCGTTCCACGTCTATATACTTTCACTTTTAAAATATTTTTCTCTGCAACTGCATGTCCCATCGACGCAAAACTTTCAACATAGGAGGGGCTCCCCATGGAGAATATTTTATTGATAACTCTGATGTCATAGGTCAGATGGTATGGCAGTCATATTGGATTAATGAAAAAAATGTTGACATCTTTTTCTCCAAAACTGCTCAACGAAAAAAATTGAAACTTGGCATATGTCATGAACTCCCCATTGGGTATATAGGGTGATAATGATAACATCAGCGAAGTGGTATTCCAGCCATAATTGGTTGAATAAAAATCTTTATCCGAAAAATCTGAAACTTAATTTATCTGCTCTACAACCAGATGTGGTTAAAAATTAAATTTATGATGCCACCGGTCACGTGGTCAGGTGGCCATATTGGATTGAAAATAAAAACGTTAAAAAAAATCTTCTTCAGAACCATTTAACAGATTGAGGCAAAACTTCATACGCATGATCGACTAGCCACGGAGAATATAGTTTGAAAATATTTTCATATTCACCATCGTTCATGCACTTAGCTTTAATGTACACAAATGTGGTTGTTAAATATCTGAATAATTAACTGGAGAGTTCAAAGAACACAATACCCCACACATTGTTATTTAAATTTCACTTCAATTTAAATAAAATAATGCTTTTAATGATAGTTTAAATTAGATCTGAAAGTTTCCTGTTATTGAAGTAGTCCAGAGACAGTCCCAAACACCACCCTGATAAACCACCCCACTGAACCTTCATTTAAATTGAAGAACTGCAAAACTGGAGGTTTTTGGAAGTATTATGACAGGTGAATTGTGCACGACAGTGTTCAAGTATATGATTCAATTTAAATCAAAGAAAGATTGTAAAAGTCACATGAATAAATTTAATTCCTGTTTTACTGCCATTTTCCACAGTCATTTACATCACCCGATCTAACACATTACATTAGTTATTCATGCCTGTTGTATGTGTCCATTGTGACGTCCTTAAAAAAGTGTTTCCTGTTTGAAATTATTTTCTAAACTGGCTCCACTCTCACTCTACAAACCCCAGTTCCAGCCCCACCAACCCTAGATATTGCTTTACCAACCGACGCTGATAAAAGCTTTAATCAGTGTGGTTTTTCGATTTTCCACATACTGGTGTCTCGGAAAGAATTTTTCAAATTTGTTCAGAATGCCTTGCGTAACGTCAAAATCAAAGGATGAACAAATTGCACATGCTGAATGATTATTGTACGAGGAAATGATATTACTTGGAAACTTTTAGTCAAGTGTTCTGCACATCCCTCGTGCCAAAACGATGGCCCTTGGAATGAACGTTGAAACTGCCCTTCAACAAATATATTGTTGCGGGCCGGGAGTCAGGTGCGAAGACCACCGGGAGGCAAGAGCTATCTCGGCTCCCACCAGACTCCCCGGAATTGTAGGCCGTCACACACAGATAATTTCGTGACACGGTGGGTCGCTAATTGACCGTGGACGCCAATAACCCAACCGCGTCACCTAGAGTCCTCCCGTTTATGGGTTAAGCGGGTTACCGAGAAGGTGGAGTCGAGAGCGAATGGACGGAGTGGTCGGCGGGATCAGGTGGGTGGGTGGAGTCAGCGACGTGTGGGCGGAGAAGGGCGGAGAAGTGGAGGCAGAGTCACGGCGATGATGACAGGAGGGCGGATTCGAAGGCGATAACCAGATCCAGCGCGTGTGGGAGCAGAAGAACAAAGAGAGTGAATGGCTTCGCCATCTGCCTTTTATTATCCCGCGGTGCGGGGCGTGGGGCCACCCCGAAGCGATGCGTCATCACCCGAATTGGGCGCTCTGTTTTGCCCTGGCCACCCCCCCCCCCGCGCAGCCCAGCCATGATGACCGGAAGCGGCGACATTCCACTTCCGGCAAGATGGCTCCAAGCGGTGGAAATGTTTTGCTCCGACCCCACGTTATTATATGAATCGCCCACACCGAACTCCGCGATATGAATTGTCTTGCACGAACTCACGGACCCTGCCCTGATGACCGGCCAAGGGTGGCGTCAGTCCCGCATGCCTGCCCGGGTGCCTATGATTAGCGCTGATCAATGCCTGCTCCGTGATGCATCATGTGGCCCAAGCGATCCGGACTGCGCAGCACGCCTCTGCCTGATCGTGGCTTCCCCGGGTGGAGAGCCGAGAAAACGTCCGCTGTCTATGGGGAACACCCGCAGCCGCCTGCGAGGACCGACAGTAAAGTGTTAGAATAAATCCATGCATGTTTTCGCGCAGTACGCGTGGATCCGCCATGGTCCACGTGGTCAGCGCTCGCGTTCGCCCGATTCTGCTATTGTGTGACCTGGCCAACTCCGACCTGTGTCAGGCATTGAGGGGAACGATCGGATAAAATAATTAGATGAAGGTTTGGAATGAAAAAGGATATTGATATACAGTAAGTGTCAGATGGAAAAATGGAGGGAAAAGTGAATAAACAGCCGTTTTTACAGCCATTTTTCCCAGGGCTTAGCTTTTCTTGAGGCAATGTTTTATGGCCGCATGCCCTTCCTGACGCCAACCCTGGTCGCCTCTTACGACACACTTTTACACTCTTAATGTCACTCTTTGACACCTCTTACGACACTCTTAGTACACCTACTCTAACCGGGGCATACACCGGGACCAGTACACTGGTACTCATTTTGCCGACCTCGGAAGGATGACGAGCTGAGTCCAACCCCTGGTGTTAATTCAGCATCCAACGGTGTTGAACTCAGGACCTTTGGATCTCAAGCCAGTCACCCTAACCACTATGCCAACACCAGGCTATCAGAGAAAAGAGAATGCAGATATAATTAGTCCAGAAATGGGTTGAAAAGTACACGCCGCCCGTATCGTGCACAACGTGGCATGGTTGTCATTTTACTATTATCGGCCTCTGACGATGTAGCTATTGGCACCAAGCTGCTAGCCACGCTCTTGCCGATAGTCGGTCATTTGCTTCTTTGTTGTGCAAAACCACATCCGTGCAGCCTCTTTGAGAGATATTCATTCGTATGCTTTTTCAATGTAACTGGCAATCTCATCCCAGATCATTGGAAACGTCAGACGAGCATATCGAGCTTGTGGCAGAGGTTCGTTCGAGGATATCGCTGTTTCCTCGCAGCTGCGCTGTCGATGCTCGTGGTGTCGTTGTGGCTTTCTATTCCCCTCCTCCGACCGCAGCTCGTCCTGTACGTGTTGGACGCAAATTTGGATTTAGATGAGGAATAAGCAGAAAAGAGGAGTAGAAATGAAGTTTAGTGGTGTTAGAAAACCTTGCTATGAGATCCCTGCAACGCACGTCCTGTTGTCCCGCTAGACAAAAGGGAAGGGACTATCTAAACGTATATTAATGGAATAACTGTCTTGGCACTGCTATATGTTGGATGCCATTGCCTTGGAGGCAGAGAGAGAGAGCAGAGGTTCCTCGAACCACAACACTATTATCAGTTCTGCATGTCTGGTTTATTTATGGTGGTGGGTATATATAAATATAATATATTGTGTTTTGTGTATCAACAGCACAATGTAGTGTTTGCTTGTGTCTGTCGTGGTGTGAATGTCCTCTTGTACTATAGGTATCTAAACTATGTAAGGAAATGCAACTGATGGAGTCTGATCACAGCAATTACCATATGTTAACAATAATTATTGTCCCCACCACGTGACTGCATTGCCTCGTGTATCACTACAGCATAGCCAGAGAGCTGCAACTTGCGCTCTCTGAAATTCTAATTCATTAATTTTTACATAGCCTTTTGCATTATTATGCAAACATTATAGCAAGAAAATGTTGCAAATGTAATTGCTGTTTGAGCCACTGACACACACTTCATCGCTCACTCATTTACCCCTGCCGCTCCGTTAAATGTGCTTTTGTTCTTCTTGCTTTTCTCCCTGCAGTTGTCTGGGGATTGCAATGGCACTCAGTATGGTATTCCTGCTCCTCCTTCGTTTCATTGCTGGCTTGGTCATCTGGGCTATTATTGCTGGTGTCGTCATCATCACAGCATATGGTTTGTCACTATTTTGGGCACAAGTGTCTCTAATGATTTGGGGGCAATGCTTTTATTGCCTCGCTACGCTGTAGGATTTTTCTTCCAAGAATAACATCGATGGAGTACTTAGAACTAGTGTGCAATAAATGAGCATGAAATTTGTCATTGCATAACTACTGATCAATACAGTATGTTTATTGCGACATGTCACAGGTCTACAAGAGCATTGCTGTTATTGTTCTTGTTGTTGGAGTTCTTATTTTGGGTTGATTTTTGGAATGTGCACCCATTGGTCGGACAGCTGCTGGACAACACCCACATCTGTTGCTTGATTCCACCCATCATAGCAGCCAGAGTAAATTATATGGCTGTCATCTTGGATTTCTGGTGGGCGGAACACATTAGGTCTGGAGGCATCTGATGATTATACACTATCCGGCATTGTTGCATTGGATTTCCATTGGCTTTATTTGGGTTGATTGTTGATCACGATGAGGGACCCTGAAAAATATAATCATATGTCAAATAACAGTAAGGTTTAATCAAGCCGCTCAGAACACACGGTACGCCTTTTTTAGAATCACCCATTAGAATTACCCAATAGAATCCTTCAGAATTAGCCATTGGAATTACCCTTCAGAATTCCCCCTTTAGAATTACCCCTTTAGAACCCTTTAGAATTACCCATTAGAACCCTTTGGAATCACCCTTTAGAATTAATCATTAGAATTACCCTTTAGAACTACGCTTTAGAACTACCCTTTAGAACTACCGTTTACCCATTAGAATTACCCTTTAGAACTATGCTTTAGAACTACCCTTTAGAACTACCCCTTTGAACTACCCCTTTGAACTACCCTTTTGAACTACCCTTTTGAACTACCCTTTTGAACTACCCTTTTGAACTATTATCCATTAGAACTTTTTCTGGACAAGATGTATGGAAGATCAACAGGTACATTTGTCAATAGCCTGAATACATCCAAACTTGCCACTTAGCCATCTGGAGAAGTAAAAGCATTAACTTTTTCAACAAATGACACTGTGAAGTTTTTTTGACTCTATGATGTGCCATGAGTCGGACATAATACATTTGTGATGCGATATAATTTGTCTTTCTGGGACTCTGGGCTTTGCACAGATGTGCACAAATTATTTGGAAGTACATTTTGACAAATATTGAACGATCCATGTGTGGAGGAAATTCACACAAAAGAGAAAACACTTTATAATCGAACATATCGTTTATTATATAAAGCACACGTGTGGGAGAAAAGCTCGTCTTAAGAGTCCAAGCAGATCTCTGCCTCTGAGCTAGAATACATGGCCTTTGATACGATTGGAAAATCAGGAGGGGTCAGAACATTACAGGGCACTTGGTTAATCGATACCAGACTACAAGAAAGCTTTGTTTGCACACGAGGTCCTTTAAGCAAAGAGAAAACAATCTTGTGCATAATTAAAGCAGATAGCACTGTGAAAGAATGCATGTCCTCCTTCAGGGGCGTGTCTGAACAGAAAACCTTCATTTACATTCGGCAATGATAAGCATTTATCTCAGCATGCAGATGGAGTATCTGGTTTGCACAGATTTTGCAGAATAATCAGAGCTCCATGACTTCAGTAGTTCGATGAGACTCCTGCTTTACAATCAAAGTAAGAGGACAATGGGAAGGCAGAGTTTGTGTTTGCACAACTTTTCACTTGAATGGGAGGCCAGAGTTAGTGAGACTGCAATGCCTTCAGGGCCAGATTTTCTGGCACCACCAAAATAGTTCACCCCAATTTGCCATCCAAGTGAAAGACAGATTATATTGTTACATAGTTTACTAACATTCTATATTTATTCATTTATAAAACAACCTTTAGTATGCAATGATCCATTATCAAGTATATTTTAGAGTAACAAACATAATAGATGGGTACATATTTCCTTTAACTAAGCTTGGACTAACAAGATCCCTTACCAAGCCCAGATGCACTTGGGCCAGTATGAGGATTATATATTTGTTATTAATATATTGGTTATTATTATAATCATATGGTTTGAAACTCATCTGGTTTGAAATATTCGCTTTGAATGTACAGTGATGGTATTGAGCATTTTTCTGGTGCACTCAGGAGAGCATTTCTTAACAATGGGAAATGCAATTAATCAATGATCCTAAGGTTTTATGATATATCACAGTTTATAGGGAATTAACAAGACCACAGTGTGGTGAACAGAGATTCTATTCCATTTACTCGTGGCCTGTCAATATTGACTCAATCATCTGCAAATGTAATGAACTCTGATGATGTCATGGTGAGAGACCTGATGAACATAATTATCCTGCAGACGATTAAAATCTTTATCTCAACTCTATCTCAGCACACGTGAACCATTCTTTACAGAGTGATTTTAGCCTATACTTTGCAACAGATTTTATACTTCCATATGCTTTAAAAGCAAAAGCAAATAAAGAGAAATGAGTACATAATTTGTGGACAAAGAACACATCTCAATATGAAAAATATTTGTTTCAGCATGAGCAATACAGGAACTTTATAAATGTCCATGCTCAAATGTTCACAAGAAGGAATTAATTATTTTACTTCCACACATGGTTTACTACATATTCTTTGTCCTCTCACACCAATATATCTTCTTCTTGCTGTGCAAACAGTGGAAGGGGAGTAAATAATTTTAACATTTTTTGCAAATGCATTGTTATTTTGGCCCATTATTTTTACCCTTCCAGCAGTATGCACTGTTATTTATGTACCCCTCTATCTTGATATCTGATGCTGTGATTTTATGTACACAGGTATCTGGCACTGTTACTCAGAGTATGCCAAACTCTCGGGTGTTTCTGGTGCTAATGTGACGATCAGGGAGCTGGGTGTCCAGACCAACATACACGCGTACTTGCAGTTGCGTGAAACATGGCTAATCTTCAGTAAGTTACCCCTTGGACAGCTGTACTGTGCATCTGTGAGATGAGCGTTATTAAATTGCATACTGTCCCATTAATCCCCACCCCTGACCACCCTGATAGGATCGGGGGAGGCTTATAGTATTTGTAGGATTTGTTTCTGCAATTAGTGCCCCAAATTTTTAATAGTAGCTCAGAGTTTCTTTGACCCTGAGGAGTACTAAAGCACCATTAGGTTTTTTTTAATTGTCTTCCTTTTCTGCCAGCTGTATCTCAGAGCTGGCTGGTAATTCTGGAATGAAAATTTTCAACAATAATGTGAATACATAGTATGCGTGGTTGACATGAATTTTTTGACCTTGACCGAATTATAGACATTTAAACATTTTTCACGACAACTCGACTAACTTTTGTCTGATCAGAACAAAATTGCCCTCTCCAGTTAGCCTTGAGCAAGGCGCATTTATGCTTTATGTCAGTCTGTCCGTCCATCCGTCTATTCATCGCACTTGTGGTTTTTCAGGCCCTTTTTTTCCCCTATACCTGTTAACATATTGGTTCACGAGTGCCAGCCAGAGTGACCACTATATTCGTTATGTGTGTGTCTCTGTCTGTCTGTCTGTCTGTCCTGAGCATAGCTCCGTGAATTTTGATCCGATCCTGATAAAATTTGGGTGGGAGGTTTATATCATGATCTAGTTGTGTTTTCCTGAGAATGGGCGTGCTGCGCCCATTATGGGCGGAGCCACGCACCAAAAACGTGTGTTTTTTGGGGGTAGCCGATTTCAAGTGACATCTTCTCCGAGGGGGTTTGTCGAATCTGGCAGGGCTTTCGGTATTTGGTTCGCCCAATGGCACCTGCATAGCCCCACGGAGCTCGATTTTTCATTTTCGGCCCAAGGTCAAGGTTACAAGGTCACAAACTTAGAAAATGTCAAAAAAATCAATAAATTGGGCATCGAGCTCCTCGGGTTTTCAACTGTTTCGAATGAAAGTTGGTATGCAAGTAGTGCTCTTCGAGTACTACAACTTTCATCATTTATGTTTTTCCCGATTCCTGCCAGTTTGCCTGTGGTATCCCCTCAAAGGTTAAAAAATAAAAAAGGTGAACCGTGTACATTGCTCGTGAACCATCGCCGTCTCCAGACTTGTTCATCTTAAACTTGATACATGGCTTTATTATGATATTTTACAGAACAAGTTCGAGTTTCAAGACGTTCTGTCAATTTTTCAGAGTTATGCCCTTTTTGGACTTATAAAATATCACATCGGAAAGGGACATGTATTGCAAAACAATTTTTGCTTTTGTTTACGTCATACCCCTCTGGGTTAAAGGTTAATGTCAAGTGGCAGTCTGAAAAAATAACTCGTTTTTTGCCATCGCTCAATCTCAAAGACCGCTTGGCTTTCCAAGATGGTCTTGAATCATAATAGTATACCTGGACTGAAGTTGTGCACCTGATATTTGATTGGTGTCCTTGACCTCCTTTTTCGGATTATACCCTAATTAACAAAAAACACCTTTTTGATCATAATTGAATAATTTTCCTCCGATTTTCATGATGTTAAGTTTTATGGATGGACTGCATACGAGGACATATTTTCTTAATTTACGTCCCCGAGCCGTTTTCACTGGCTAGCAGGTGCAATCTTGGAGGCTCATCACTCAGATGTAGGATAATCAAACGGCTCACTTTTCCCAGAGATGGTACTCATTTTGCTGACATTTGAAGGATGACAAACTGAGTCAAACCCTTGTGTTATTTTGTCATGGCAGAGTCTTAAACTCGGGACCTTAAGATCTCAAGCCAGCCACTTTAACTGTTAATCCACCACCAGGCTCTTTTTCAATTTTGCAATACTGACCTTAATTCATTCTTTCTCTCTTTATACTCTACTGCAGTTATCATTTTATCAGTCATAGAGGTGATCATATTGGTTGTTCTCCTGTTTCTACGAAAGAGGCTGCTGATTGCCATTGCGCTGATGAAAGAAGCAAGCAGGTATTGTTTCCTTTGTCCTGAAAAGTACACTGTGTCAGCTTGCTAAAGCAAACATTTGTGGGTTTATCTGAAAAATATCACGTTCAATACTGTATATCGAGATGCCAAACACGTCAACTGTCAGCAAAATTCCTGAACTTATCAGGGTACAAATGTCATGGCCTGACTTTAGTTGAAATGTTCTTCAAAATTCCTTACATTCTTTGGACTGTAGATTTTGTAGAACCCGACACAAACTCAGTTCGACGTGTTTGGTCTTGTATGTACGAGCCAGTTTTAAACATGCTAGAATATTAGTGTTTACATGTCTCCTTACCCAAGCCATGGATAGACTAGGACGAAACAATGAGAGAAATTTTTACATAATAAACAAACTATCTCACCAATATGAGGTTATGTATCTTCGTTTCTTTGATCAAATGGTGCTTAGTTTTCTAATGCATATACAGTATCTATATATATATATATATATATATATATATATATATATATATATATATATATATACTGTATATATATATATATATATATATATATATATATATATATATATATATATATATATATATATATATATATATATATATATATATATATATATATATATATATATATATATACTGTATATATATATATATATATATACTGTATATATATATATATATATATATATATGTATATATATATATATATATATATATATATATATATATATATATATATATATATATATATATATATATATATATATATATATATATATATATATATATATATATACTGTATATATATATATATACTGTATATATATATATATATATATATATATATATATATA
>NC_140972.1:12892383-12934883 GCF_056783735.1 Eptatretus burgeri
ATACTCTCCACAGGTTGTTTTGCATTGTGTTTCTTATAACAAAAAGTAGCATTTAACCTGATACATCTCCCTCATAACCTTCAAAAAAACCTACAAAACCTAAATGCTGGAAAAATAAAGTTTTCATGTTTTGACAACCAAGTACAGTAATCCCCCGTTTGTCGCAGGGGTTACGTTCCAAACCTCCCCGCGCTAAGTGAAAATCCGCGATGAATGGACGCCTCCCCAAAAAATCGACTCGTCTGGTCTAGTCGGTTTGGGAGTGATTGGGTTTGAGGTGCCTGAGATCGACGAGTCTGGTCTGGTCGGTTTGGCAGTGATTGGGTTTGAGGTGCCGGAGATCGACTAGTCTGGTCTGGTCGGTTTGGCAGTGATTGGGTTTGAGGTGCCGGAGATCGATTAGTCTGGTCTGGTCATTTTTGAGGTGCTGGGTATGAGCAGTGCTCGTCCAACGGCGGCAAACCTTTTTCCTTCCCGAAGCATATATCGAGCAACTTTACCTTAACCTTCTCCTGGAGCATCCCAGGACCTTCCTCTGGCGCTTCGGTTCCTTGCCAGAAGCCTTAGAAGGTGCAGGACGTTTGGGCGGCATCATGGGGCTTGGAGAAAAAACGTAGAAAATATTCGAAGTTCACCAGCGAAACTTTGTCTCGTGCGTTCTGTGACTGGTCGAGCACCACTCGTTATAATTTATTGCTTAAATAATTTATATTTTCTATATTATTACCGCGATGTACCGGGCGAATCCGCAGAAAAAATTAGTTACGTTCCAAGGGAAAACCCGCGATGAACCGGGGGCGCGATAGGTGAACCGCGATGAAGCGGGGGTTGACTGTACTTAAATTTTTAAATCCAGTTATATTGCCAACAACTATGCCAACAAAATCTATAAAGTTCTCTACTTCATTCTATATATTTATACTACATTCTATACAGTTGTACTACATTTTATACAGCTATACTAAATTCTATGAAGTCGTATGCAGTAATATACATATCTACTGATCCATGTCCATTTCTGAATCAAGATCATCATTTAGGACATGTGAGTTGGAACATGCAGTTCCACAACACTCTCCACAGGCTGGTGCAGGGAATCTATAAGGAACCTAGAACCAAATTGGTGATGCATCTGTATAGCTCAACCCCATTGCAGGGGTACAATCATCATTCTGGGTCTTGCAGCTTGGACAATAGCATGCCCCAATGAGGCCTGTTTTTTCTCAGTGTTTTTTCCTGCTACCATGATTTGCAGAAACTGGATGAGGATATCTGGTAGAAATGTCATTGCATTTTCTATTGTCAAATAATTAATCAGCAACTGGATACTCAGTACATATATCAAGTGCCTTAATATCATTTTTCATCAGTTTGGCTGCTGTTTCAATGATGTGTCTGGTTTCATCATCATTACCACCCTTTGGTGATTTGTAGTAGTCATTCATAATGGAGGCAGCAGTGGTTCTAAATGTAACAATAGTTTTCTTGCCTTCAAGATTTGTGAAAAGAACCTTATCACCAAAATGGTCTTTTAGTTTTTGTTTCATGTACTGCACTCCATATGCCTCCTGCATTGAGCCAGTCAGCTTTAAGTATTCATCCATCTTCTTTACTGGATCAATGATTGCTATTTGTTCATCATCACTTTCCTCTCGATATTTTGTGACAAGTATAAAGACATCATACTTGTCTTCTTCAACTTTGCAACCTCTTCGTAGTTTTTTTTTTCTTTTTACCAGAGAGTCAATCATGTGGTTCAAACTTCTTTGGAATGTTTCTCCCAGTTCTAAAGTTTATGCTGCATTGGTTATGATACACTGCATCCTCAGCATGCAGGTCATTAGCATGGGATATCCTGCCCATCACTTCCTCACTCCAGACATCATTCCGTATTTTGCAAACACTTCTTATATTGTTTTAAAAAACTGATGTCCTCACAGTAAATACATCATATCCCTCCGTCGACCATCACAATGGGCTTGCTGACAGAAAAAAGATGCAATCTTTTGTGAAGTCAAATGGTTTTGATTGTGATCGTCGTTTGAATTCTGGTACAGAAGTATCAGCTAGTCCTACATGCCTGTGAGTTTTGATGTATTTTGGATTACACCAATTTTTTCTGCATGCCTTATGGACACGTTGCCCTTCTTGGGTCTGCAGACTGCTTCCCCGTTCCTCACTTGCACAGTTGATGCCATCACTCCCTTTCTTGCCAAGGGTAACAATATCACATTCAGCATCATATGTGATATCCTTGGTGCATAACACACAGTTGATCTTGTCTTGTAGATTGACACTCAGCCATCACTTACCTGCAAAGAAATTAAAGTTAGTGACTTGTACTTCACAGATTAATAAGAAAGGAGTGTATAAAAATTCAGCATAGCAATGCAAGTATTGATCACATTCCTTTTAAATGTGTTACACTGACAGATTTAGGGGGGGGTGGGGGGACAGGAGTGTGCCACCCTCTATTTGCTATTCAAAATTGTGAAATGATAACGTCATTTGTGAAATCTATATGGAGTTAGCTCTCTGTGGAATGATAAATTTTAAAAATTTGACCATCATTAAGAATGTTATGACCTGTAAGATATTTTGACCAATAATTTGACTTTTGATTTTTGTTTTTTTAAAAAATAAATTAGCCAGGATCAGAGCCTGCAGTCAACTCCACCCCCCTTTAACAAAATCTTGGATCTGCCCCTGTGTTATAAATTATAGTTATTATAAGTTCTAATGTAATCAAGTTTGTAAAGTATTGTTACGAATTTGGGAATTCGATTGCACACAACATACTATACAGGTTCCTTTAGTCAGCGATGTCGATAAGTGCTTGTTCCCTAGATAGCTCACCTTTCATTGTTTAACTGTTCAGAAATTGATTAGATGCGCTGCGGATCAATTTAATAGTTAGGGAACGAACAATGGAGACATCCCTCCCCCTCTTCTGCGAAGAGGAAGAACCACCCTGCCGTCCCGTGACTCATGATGTCAACAACTCCCTCCTACCCGTGGCTGAGCAGGGAATGGAGGACGAGGGCATGAGTCATGAGTCACGCCGGGAGCGGGGGAAGGGCGGGAGAAGGATAAGAGGAGATCTTTTCTTTTGTTTGTGGGCAGAGTTGGAGAAGGGAGTTGAGAGTAGCCGTTCAGCAGACCTTCGGGTCCTGTTTGGCTTGGGTTAGGGTTGAGGCCTTCAGAAGCTTTTTGCTTCGGCTGGCTCAGTGAGCTTTGGCTGAGGCCTGGCTCGGGAGGAGGCTTTTTGGAGGCTTTTTGCTTTGATGGTTCCGTGAGCTTCGGCTTCTGCTTGGCTCGGGAGAGCTTTTTGCTTCGAGCTGCTTTGCTTGGAAGGAAGTTAAGCCGGTCGCTCGGCTCGAGCTGCGAGTGGTGGCTTCTTATTCTTGGTTCGTGGAGCTCTTTGTTCTCCATTTTGGTTCCCGGCTTGGTGCGATTCATCGACCTCTTCGTGGAGGTTCGTTCCTCGGGGAAGCGACGCATCGACGGGAAGGATCGGCACCTCATCTCACCAGCATGTGTTGAGAAGCGCGGGAGGATTCGCGGGAGCTCGGGAAGGATCGCAGCTCACGGCGATTGGATCCAGCTTGCTCTCGCTGGAGCCCGGGTCCGAACAACTTGAAGATCACACAAGGTGGAGAGGTTCGAGATAGGTTCTGGGTTTCAGCTAACCTGTCCTTCGAACTGGAGCTCGTTATTAAAGGCCTCTGCCACCATTTCTTGGGTGTGTATGTGTGCGTACGTGTGTCCGTGGGCCCGTCTATTAAGTTGGAAATTGTTAAGTGCTTTGTGTGCTGTAAATGTTTGCATTGCATTTCGTATAGACGGTCGTAGTTCTTTTGTCGTGCTTTTGTTGCTTATATAATTGCATTCGTGTTTCGCCTTGTTTAATTGCATGCTTTATTATAACTAGTACGTGCCCGTAAAAAAAAAAAAAAATATATATATATATATATATATAAAATAAATAAACCACACAGGCTGTTTCTTCGCTCTCACGTGCCCGTACGTGCGTGACCCGGAAGTTCGATATTATTCGCAGTTACGATTATTCGCAATTTATTTTTAATACCCAATTATTCAATTAGCGCCAACGTATTTTACCTTTTCGCAATGTCGTGGCAAGGAAAAACAAAAAGAGAAGAGAAGAGAGAGAAAAAATTTACTTCCTGGTTCGGAGCATCCCAGCACTGATGTTTCTGAAATTTATACACCGTCTAATATGAAAACGATCATAACTTGGGCCATTGTGTTTATCTATAAATGCGCATAAGAAATCGAGAAATTATTAGAATACACGAAGTCATCACTCTCTGGAAGCCCGTACGTTGTAACCCGTAATGGGGAACGTGGCTGTACTTCCCTTCCCCATCGGCCACGCCCACGCAACAACGTCTCTTCCCATTGGTTTGGTAAATAAATGGCCATAACTTGGGAAGCACTTGTCCGATTAATATCAAACCTTGAAAAGGCACATCCTCAGGTCCCCAGCAATATACCTGGCAAGTTTCAATTAGATCGGACCAGAGGTTGTCGAGAAACAGCGGACACACACACACACACACACACACACACACACACACACACACACACACACACACACACACACACACACACACACACACACTGCTGGAATTATAGATAGATTAATGTCCTTGTGTGAATGTAAAGCTGTTCGTTTTGGCGATTGAAGATCGAAGATTTGGCGATCGGACCCTGTAGCGCGGGTCGAGTGCGGACAAGGTTGTGGTGTTAAAAACACACCCGTGGCTGGTTTCCGGCGTTGATCCGGAAAGCCGCGACTGGATTGTCCGTTCGGTGGGCGAAGCGACCGCCATTGCTTCGACGCGGTCGTAGGCACGCTGGCGGGCGGAAATCTACAACAATGAATATAATAACATTTTATTTACAAAGTAATGGTTCTCACACAAGCACTCCCCAATGGCCAACACTTACATTTGGTGGTATGGGTAATCTATATGTAGCAATTCAAGTACTTATCATATTCCATCCAAATTTGTTTTAAAATATGCATTAAACATTGATAATGTAATCAAGTTTGTTATACATCAGTACCATTGCTTGTTATAAAGTTGGAAGAAAAGTATCAAAATCACTGCTAAAATAATGCTACTTTTTAAAGACATTTGCCTGGTAAAATGCTAATTTTTATATTAAAAACTGTAATCTTGATGATTATTTGTTATGGAACTAATCAAAACAGGACTGTCCTTGATTGTAATGTATTAATTGACAGTGGTTTTATTCAAATACATTGTATATGGCATATATTGTAAATGAGTAGATATTTTTTAAAGTATCACAACATCATTGTTGAAAAACGTAATTTTGTCAGTTGACTGTGGTAGACTTTTAGCATGTTGAACAAGCCTGGTGTTGGCTTTGTGGTTAGTGTGGCGGCTTGGGATCCTAAGGTCCTGAGTTCAAGCCCCGTTGGCTGCTGAATTAATACACCAGGAGGTGGACTCAGCCTGTCATCCTTCCGAGGTCGGCAAAATGAGTACCAGTGTACTGGTAAGGGGGACACTGCATCAGCGGCATTGCCATGTCCCAACGAATGATGCAACCAGCAGCCACATGCAGACAGAGACAGAGACAGAGACAGAGACAGAGACAGAGACAGAGACAGAGACAGAGACAGAGACAGAGACAGAGACAGAGACAACAAAAATGCATTGTGAAAAAATAAATTCTATTGCAATTATTTTGACCTTTTTCACTATTTTGACTGGCCTAATGGTAAAGTTTGTCCGAAGGAAGAAGCTTATTGTTTTTGAGGTCAAAAGGTCAACATAGGCCGAAGGTCAACAACTTTGGTGGGATTTCTAAAATCCTCAATTTTCATCCGATTGACTTGAAATTTGAAGAGGATTTATATTTCAGGTCACTGAATTCAACCAGGCAATTATTTTTGAGGTCAACTTTGACCAAAAGGTCAACATAGGCCAAGGTCAACAACTAAGATGGGATTTCAAAAATCCTCTTATTTTCTACCCGATTAGCTTGAAATTCGAAGAGGCTTTGCATATCAGGTCATTGAATTCAACCACCAATTATTTGTTCATGTCAACTTAAGCCAAAAGGTCAACAAAGGCCGAATTTCTAAAATTGTCCATTTTCATCCGCTTCACTGGAAATTTGAGGAGGATTTGCATATTTGGTCATTGAATTCAACCACCAATTATTTTTTAGGTCAAATTTGTTTTATGGATTTTGCAAGTTTTGTGCTCTTCACGACGTCGTCTTCTTGTTTGTTTGTTTGTCTGTGTGCAGGATATTTCAAAAAGTTGTGGACGGATTCGGACGAAACTTGGTGTACACGGGTGTGTGACAAGGAATAATTGATTCAGTTTTGGTGAAGATCCGAATCTGGATCTGGATCTGATAATTTTTTTAAGTGATTCTTCACCATTGAGAGATGGGGCTAAATGAATATATAGCACGATATCTCAACATGTTGTGGACGGATTCGGAGAAAACTTGGTGGACAGGTTGTATGTGTGGCAAGGACGAATTTATTCGATTTTGGTGAAGATCAGAATCTGGATCTGGATACGAGAATTATTTAATCTTTAAATTGATTCTTCACCATTGAGAGATGGGGCTAAAAATGATATACAGCATGATACTTCAAAAATGTATTGGGCCCGATTGTGTTCTCATGGATGGGCCATTGTGTGGCGGAGGTATGTGCTCTACCAAGTGCTCTTCTAGTAAATATTGTTTTCTTGGGTCTCACATGCAAGCTGCAATGAAAGCTCTAGAGAGAGACAGAGGCTCAAACACACACTTGCGCAAAACATGCATTTTGTACATCAAATACAAGTCATCAAACTCAGAGCCATCTCAAATTGGTCCTTGCACAGAGAGGTTCCGGCTCGCAAGCTGAGATAAGCCTTTCGTGGTGGCTATTGAGATGTCAAAGCATCGTGCAACTCTTCATATGGAGTGGAGATTGATGGGAGTTGTTGTTTCATATGCAGTCTGGGGCTGCTGGTTGCATCATTTCTAGAAGCACGGCTGTGTCGCTGATGCAGTGCCCCGTTACCAGTAAGCCGGTACTCATTTTACCGACCTTGGAATGATTATGGGCTGAGTCAACTCACCTGGTGTTATTTCAATGGAGCGAACAGGGGCTCAAACGATCAAGACCTTAAGATCTTAAACCAGCCACCTCAACCATTAAGCCAACACCAGGAGTGACGCCACCTCACAAAATGTCACTACCACGAATTAATTATGACGAGGCTGTAGAAAACTGGAAGTGTAGAAAAACTAATTATTAGAAAGATAGCAGCAGAGTTTAATTGATTATTTAATTCTACTTTCATCATATCAGCAATAAGGGGTAAACTGAAAAAGTCTCAAAGGGGAATCCACCGGAGTGATGAAGAAAGGAGGAGTTGCCAAAGTTTTTCTCAATTATTGTATAAACCTAAATGATGTCAATGCTGATTAAGATAGAACATGTACATGTTCACGTCATGCTCAATGTGTCCCATCATGTGGTTTCAGAGTTATCGGTTATACGCTCTCTGCGCTCTTCTACCCAATCATCACGTTTGTGCTGATCTTCACCTGCATTGTTTACTCTGGAGTCACAGCACTGTATCCTCTGCTAAAAATGAAAACTCACATGTTGCATTTGTTTTAATGTACTTTTTGATTTTCCTGTGTAAATTATTGGTTACATCTTGTCATGTCATGACTGAAATTAAAATGCTGCACCTCGTCGACTGAACTTGGTTCATTTGATGCTTCACTTGCGATGATATCATATTTTGAAAGCACCAATGTGAGTCGTGAGATTTGGTAGCCGTGTGTGAGATTTGGTAGCCGTGTGTGAGATTTGGTAGCCGTGTGTGAGATTTGGTAGCCGTGTGTGTGATTGGGTAGCCGTGTGTGTGATTGGGTAGCCGTGTGTGTGATTGGGTAGCGGTGTGTGTGATTGGGTAGCCGTGTGTGTGATTGGGTAGCCGTGTGTGAGATTTGGTAGCCGTGTGTGTGATTGGGTAGCCGTGTGTGTGATTGGGTAGCGGTGTGTGTGAGTGGGTAGCGGTGTGTGTGATTGGGTAGCGGTGTGTGTGATTGGGTAGCCGTGTGTGTGATTGGGTAGCCGTGTGTGTGATTGGGTAGCCGTGTGTGTGATTGGGTAGCCGTGTGTGTGATTTGGTGTCCGTGTGTGAGATTGGGTAGCCGTGTGTGTGATTGGGTAGCCGTGTGTGTGATTGGGTAGCGGTGTGTGTGATTGGGTAGCGGTGTGTGTGATTGGGTAGCGGTGTGTGTGATTGGGTAGCCGTGTGTGTGATTGGGTAGCCGTGTGTGTGATTGGGTAGCCGTGTGTGTGATTGGGTAGCCGTGTGTGTGATTGGGTAGCCGTGTGTGTGATTGGGTAGCCGTGTGTGTGATTGGGTAGCCGTGTGTGTGATTGGGTAGCGGTGTGTGTGAGTGGGTAGCGGTGTGTGTGATTGGGTAGCCGTGTGTGTGATTGGGTAGCCGTGTGTGTGATTGGGTAGCCGTGTGTGTGATTGGGTAGCCGTGTGTGTGATTTGGTATCCGTGTGTGAGATTTGGTACGTGTGTGTTGTATGTCAGATATACTTATGTCAGCAATGTGAAACAATTTAATACACTCTACAAGCCTACGACTTATGGAATGGGTCTTGTAAATAGCCTATGGCTGCCACTGTGGGTAAAATTCTGGCTATCTCCCAAGTTGGCCACCTGCAGATATGCCAACCAGGAGCTATTCGTAATAGGGGCAACACTTTGGATTTCACGAACAGCAATGTCCGAGCACCATTGGAGCAATGGCATCTTCAAATACCCACGGGTTCAAACAGTATGCCAGTCCTGTGAGCCAGGTGGACATGTTTTACAGGTATCAGGCAGGTGCACAAATGGCATCCTTAGTGCCCAAACACTTGCATCTTTCTGCCCGTATTCCTTGACACTTTGACATGCAGCTATATCGGTACCTCTGGCAAGGCAATGTACGAGTCCTACTCAAAGCTGACGTCTCCAGCATGTCTGAACATCACCAAGCAGTCCTGCCAACCAGAGGTGAAATGCTAAAAAGAATACACCACATAGGGAGAATCAGGTTGAGAACACAAAGAGAAAGTTAAGTTTGAAAGCATTGATTCTGGAGATGGTGATTATTTTTACTTTGTAAGCATGTGTGAATGTCCCTGCTCTCTATTCCCTATCCCAATGTCACGATGAAGACATTCAGTGCATCCGACTGCCCAGATGCTCGATGCATATTTGTGGCGTATGGAGGAAACACCTTCTACGAACAGAACCTCATGGCTTTTCAAGTCTTCAACATCGTGGCATTTCTTTGGGCTGTCAACTTTGTCATTGCCTTGGGACAATGCACACTCGCAGGTGCCTTTGCTTCGTACTATTGGACCTTTAACAAGCCCCGGAATTTACCTTCTCTGCCCATGGTCTACTCATTCGGTCGTGCACTGCGGTGGGTGAAACATTCTTGTCGTTTTGTCACCGCTTGGTATAAACTTGTCAATATGACATTGTTTATGTCAGCATTAGTGCTATGACGTCACAATTGACGTCACAATTCTTCTCGTATTATAAAATCGATGATTTATCGTGTCCCTCACACCCCTCACCCCCCATTTTGCGGGTTAATTTCATGATATCCACTTCATCCCTTTACTTACCTGCCACCACCGAAGGTGAAGGAAGTTATGTTTTCACCCCTTTCTCTCTGTTTGTCTGTTTGTTACTTACAAAATCTAAAGATTTCTTCAGTATATTGATCACTTCTGTCCTCTGTTTGTGTGTTTGTATGTTTGTTTGTAGGCACGATAACTTGAGAACGGAAGAAGCTACCAATGTCAAATTGCACCACGTGATTCAGGAGGGTGATGGCTAGCGCTGATTAGATTTTGGTCAAAATCGGTCAAAGGTCAAGGTCACAGTGAGGTCAAACATCCAAAACATGATAACTCGAAAAGTTACCACAGGTATTGTTGACGGAGCGTGAGTTTGGAAGATCGAGGTAAGTTAGGCGGAATTTGTGTCAATTCGTCGAGTTACGGCTGTTTAAAAAATATCAGTGTTAACGCCCATGGCGCAGAACGCCTTGCCTAGTTGTAGGCCGCGTTGTGTTTTCGATAAAGATGGTGTTTAAAAGTCATTTTTCATCCCAATAAAGCTTATCGTCGCATGCCTGACTCGCTAAGCCGTCGGATGGTGCATAGATTGTTTGTGGATGGCCGAATATTATGGTTTTATGACTTTGATAAAATAATATTAAATAATTCCGTAAATTCCTGTGGAGAAATGGAGTCTTTTTGCTTCGGTCGACGTTACGAGTTCGTTTTAACTTCAATTTTAATTTTGTCTTCGGTTTTTGCGATCGCTTTGGACGCTTAACACTCGGTTGTCGAAATTCTGGTAAAAATCGGATGTTTTGGAGACGTTTTAAGATTGTATATTAATATTTCACCCGCCGCGTCACGGCTCGTCACGTGGTGCAGCGCGCTCGAGCAGACATGTCGTTGAGTCACGTTAAGGTTTTGCATGTGCACGCTGATGTCATCGTGCTCGCCCCCGGCGTCCTTTCGAGTTGGGGGGGGGGCGTCGAGTGTGACCTTTACGTTACGTTAATCCGCGGTAACTCGAGAACGGAAGAAGCTACCAATGTCAAATTACACCACGTGATTCAGGAGGGTGATGGCTGGCGCTGATTAGATATTGGTCAAAATCGGTCAAAGGTCAAGGTCACAGTGAGGTCAAACATTCAATTTTTGATGGTTTGGTACAGATCATCATAGAAACTTCTGGTTTGCTTCACTACCTTCTCTAGAGACAGCTTTTATTAGACAAGGTCAGAGGTCAAGTTGACGATTTCGTAAGTACCAGTCTATGAATGCTTGTTTGTTTGTTTGTAACATATCTCAAAAAGTTGCAAACTGATCCGGATGAAATTTGGTGGACAGGTTGAGTGTGTGACAAGGACGAACTGGTTAGATTTTGATGAAGATCCGGATCCAGATCCGACTACTGGACTTTTTAAAGTGATTCTTCACCATTGAGAGATTGGGCCAAAAACTATATATAGCACGGTATCTCAAAAACTTGTCAACTGATTCGGATGAAACTTGGTGAACACGTTGGGTGTGTCGCAAGGACGAACTGATTTGATTTTGGTGAAGATCCGAATCCAGATCTGGATACGAGAATTATTTAATTTTTAACGTGATTCCTCACCATTGAGAGATCGAGCCAAAAACGATATAGTACTGTATAGCATGATATTTCAAAAATGTATTGGGCCCGATATGTTCTTGTGGATCAGGCATTACATGGCGGTGGTATGCGCTCTACCGAGTGCCCTTCCATTTACCAATGTGTCAATCAATAACCAGTTTTGTCAAGGAATCAAATTGATCAGTCATATGATATAAAGAGGTTATTTCTACCATGGAATGGTTTGGTGGACTTTAAAAAAGCCAAAAATATATCCAAAATTTCACAACTTTTTATATCGTTTAAAAGTCAATCCTTTCGTTTCATTTTTCATAAAGGCTTTAGTGGACCAATGGAGACACTAAAAACAAAATAAATGTATTTTTTATTTGAAAAGGTTATTCCAACACAAAATTAACTGAAGAATTCCAATCGCATGTTTACTTTTTCAATTTAACAAAATTATTGTTCACCATTCCCTATGTATACCAGCAGCCTTCATCATGCACTCTAACCCTGATATTATATACTGCACTGATTTATATGTATAACGAAAAGAGCACACTGACCCTAGATGTGACATGACACTGACGTCACGCGCATAAATTATGCCGACACATCATCGCCAAACTAGGATGGCGATCGTGTGGCACTCGGGTCTTTGAAGACTGACATTTATGCCTTTATGGTCCTGGGTGGTTTGTCATTGCCTTCCCAGCAGTAGTTGTGGCAGGAATTTGGAATTCGGTCGTGGTACCAAGACCAGCTAGTGCTGACCTACACAAGTCCTTGCCTGTTCTGTTTCCCTTCGTTGTTTGAATCTGGTATTTCAGCGCCGCAAGGGGTTGGGGTGGGGAACTCCCCCCATGAAACCATGATTCCAACTCCACTACCTCTTCCATATCCCCCTACGTATAATACCAGGCAAACTGCACATGGTCTCATATGAAGGATGGAATGCAGAACCTCTCAGCTCACACTGCATGACCAGAAAAACAATTATTTTCATATAAACGTAAATGTGTAGATAGACGCAAGAGCTTATATGTCCGAACAGCCCAAACATGAACCTTTACATCCTAAAGAAGGATCAAATGATGGAAATAGATGAGCAAGCAAATGAATGTTGCTTCTATACTCCTTGACAAACAAGATAGAGTTCCATTTACTGATATGACTGCTCGATAATCACAGTTATGGTAAAGGAGTCCTTCAATGTCTGCTGCCAATGTCTCTTTCAGGTACCACATGGGATCTTTGGCCCTCGGTTCCTTTATTATCACCTTCATTCAAGTGATCCGTCTTGTTCTTGAGTACCTCGATAACAGGCTGAAAGGTCGGTCCTGCAGGTGTGTGTGTATGTGTGTGTGTGTGTGTGTGTGTGTGTGTGTGTGTGTGTGTGTGTGTGTGTGTGTGTGTGTGTGTGTGTGTGTGTGTGTGTGTGTGTGTGTGTGTGTGTGTGTGTGTCTGTATGTGTGTGTGTTTTGAAATCCGAGAATGAGTTGTTAAATATAGCACTTTATCATCAAAGTTATCATAGTTATTTTACAATGTATGGAAAGGGATACTGGAAATAGCTGAATGATACACTACTGTATATTATAGTGATAGGTACAGTGAAAATCCAATGATTGATTAATACCTTCAAAATTATAAGGTTGGCAGGATAGCCGAGAGGCTGGCAGGATAGCTGAGAGGCTGGCAGGATAGCTGAGGGGCTGGAAGACTAGCTGAGAGGCTGGCAGGATAGCTGAGAGGCTGGCAGGATAGCTGAGAGGCTGGCAGGATGAGAGGCTGGTAGGATAGCTGGCAGGATGAGAGGCTGGCAGGATGAGAGGCTGGTGGGATAGCTGGCAGGATGAGAGGCTGGCAGGATGAGAGGCTGGCAGGATAGCTGAGAGGCTGGCAGGATAGCTGAGAGGCTGGCAGGATGAGAGGCTGGCAGGATAGCTGAGAGGCTGGTAGGATAGCTGGCAGGATGAGAGGCTGGTGGGATAGCTGGCAGGATGAGAGGCTGGCAGGATAGCTGGCAGGATGAGAGGCTGGCAGGATAGCTGAGAGGCTGGCAAGATAGCTGGCAGACTAGCACACTCTTCTCAACCTGTCTCGGCTGGGTTTAAACCCCAACTCGGCTATAAACCATCACCCTTTTATTTTACCCACAGGATGATGCAGTAATGTGTGTGGCTTTCATCACAATGACATGAGCCAAAATAGCCGTCTGTCAGTTCAGGTTGTTGGACGTGAAACATTCCACAGTGTATTGCACAAAATGTAGGTGAATTCTCACGGGCAACCTGACAAACTTTCAAATTCCTGCTGACTTTAGTTGAACATTAGTTCTGCCTACCCAGTTCGTGAAAGATTTGATGAAAAACTCTGGCCGACCCCATAAGAGGGTGTTAATAATTGGGGTCGTTAAATAAATGGGTATCGAAATATTAGGAGATATGAGTCTGTTCACATTTGTTCTTCATTTACTGCATTTTGATCTCCAAACTCGTTCAGGATTCAAAAATTTAATAGAGAAAGGCTCTTTGGCTGGGGATCATAGTTTACAGGAAGTTCATCAGAAGTGCTACGGTGTTGACAAACCACACCACCATATTGTACATTGATTCCTCCTCATTTGCATACTTTCATACATCTTGTGATTGGGTAACGAATTAATAATGAGAACAGCAAGCTTTAAGTATTTTCTGAAGGTACACGAATCACACCTTTGGAAAATGCTTAAAGCCCGACAACGATGCGTACATACCACCCACAGGAAGAGCATTGTGATGTAATATTGTGTACTACTGGAAAGTGAGAATCAATACACAATGGCTATGACAGTATTTTTAAGACGGGAATTCTGCCGTGAACTGCCAGTCAGCCAACAAATTAAGATAAGATCCAACAACACCAGGATGTACGCATTTTTCCAAAACCCCTTTCTGGTAAAAGCACGGAATAAACTTCCCAGGTCAGATTGTGGTGGTGTGTGGAAGAGTGGTGCTGAGATGTCATCCATCAGATGGGGGTCTCCTTGGGTTAACCTGAGGTGGTCCCTTTGGGTGGGTTCCTGGAATGTCCTATCCCTAAGAGAGGATGATCACCTGTCTAAGTTATCATCTGAGCTCAAGCGTTTGAACATAGGTATTGCAGCACTCTCTAAGTTTCGGACACTGGATTACGGTGACATCATGGCCAGTGGATACACCTACTATTGGGCTGGTCGCTCTGATGGTTACCATGCCCAAGGAGTTGCTGTAGCTGTGTCCAATAAGCTGACTCCAATGATAATTGAGGTAACACCGGTCATTCAAACTAGTGTGTCAGGTCAGATTAGATCTGTGACTTGCTGCAGGTACCATGTAAATCTGCACTAACCTGTTTCATGGTCGGGTTGTTGGCGACGAACCCGTCTTCCCCACCAAGTTTCTTGGTGAGGAGGGTGTATGATATGGACACCCAGCAGGATGAAGAACAAAACCTGTTAAAGGGCAGAGGAGCTCCTTGTGAACCAACGGCCATCCATATCTTGTGGCCAACTGTGTCTGCGGACGTCCTCCAACAGTTGGGTTACTTTCTATGAGGAGGTTGGTGGCAGGATTTGCACTCCGGCCACCGTAAAAACCCTTTATTCCACAAAACCTTCTGAAAGCATTAAATATAACTCTGAAAACCCGCTCCGTGGGAGTACCTCCTGTGCAGCTGCCCTTCGTAGGGCAGCTCACCGGATGACGGGATTGGGGCAAAGCCTTCGGAACCTCCAATCTTTGATAAGAGGAAGGAAGTCACGGGGTAACCTTCCTGGGTTAGATTGCGGTCGTGTGTGTTGGGTGGTGCTGAGGTGTCGTCCACCAGACGGTGGTCTTCTTGGGTTAATCTGAGCTGGTCCTTTCGGGTGGGTGCCTGGAATGTCCTATCCCAAAGAGAGGATGATCACCTGTCTCTGCTATCATCTGAGCTCAAGCATTTGGACATTGTTATTGCAGTACTCTCTGAAGTTCGGAGACTGGATTGCGGCGAGATCATGGTGGGTGGATTTACCTAATATTTGTCTGGTCGCTCTGATGGTTACCATGCCCAAGGAGTTGCTGTAGCTGTGTCCAATAAGCTGACTCCAATGATAATTGAGGTAACACCAGTCAACAAGCATATTATGAGACTAAGGGTTTGTCACTCCTCTGTTGTCATTTCCCTGGTCTCTGTTTATGCTCCGACTGAGGCGAGTGATCTCACTGTGAAGGACGCATTCTATGCCGTGCTCGAGTCTGGTTGATCACTGCCCCAGGCGAGATACACTTCTAGTATTGGGGGATTTAAATTCATCGGCTTGATACGCTGGAGATAGTTGAGTCATGTGTTGGTCCCCATGGGTCTGGAACTGTGAACTAGAATAGTACTAAGTTCCTTGACTTTGCAAGAAGTCATGGACTTAGGGTGGAAGGTTCATGGTTTCAGTGCTCACAGGCTCATCGCTGGACTTGGTATTCCAACGCTGGTGGTGTGGAAAATGAGATTGACCTTGTGCTCGTTGATGGTCGCTGGAGGCTGATCCAGAACTGCAGAATCTACCAGAGTGCTCAGTTCCTCAATAATTACCACAGGATTGTTGTAGCAACTCTGAAGTTGCAGCTTAAATCCAGGAGAATGGAACCATCCCAGCCTTGGCTGAATGTTGGCAAGTTCAAGGATAAGAGGGTGACTGAGGAGTTTGCTCACAGGCTGAGTGTAGATTTGGGGGGTCTGGGTGCTTTGGGAGATCCTGAAGAGTTGTGGAGTGCCATCAAGACCATCGTCCTTGATGTTGCTGGTCGATGTTGTGGAACTCACCGTTGGGCAAAGATGAATTTTGTCTCTCAAAGGACACCGGATACCATTTACTAGATTCGCAGGACCAGGCTGAATTGCAGAGCTGAGCTGTTTAGGGAGCTGAGGCGTAAAAATGTACGTGCACTCAGGGTGGACAAGAAGGCCTATGTGCGAGGAATCTGTCTGGGTAGAGCATCACCTGTGGTCAAGTGATTCTCGTCCTCTTACAGGGGAACTCGCGCATTGCGTTCCTCCAAGTCCATCCCTCGGTGTACTGCATTTAGAGCAGAGGGTGGAGGGCTCTTGACAGAGGAGTCTGAAGTGAAGGCCCGGTGGGCCGGTTACTTTGAGCGGCTGTACTAGGCTGATCCACCAACTGTCGAGTTGGACGTCAGTGGTGTTTTAATCCCGATTGCTGACCCTCCAATCAACTGTGGTCCACCCTCGTTTGTGGAAACACAGGCTGTGGTGAACCGGTTGAAATGGGGTAAAGTTCGTGGGATCTGTGGCATCCATGCTGAACTTCTCAAGGCTGGTGGAAATGCTGTACTTGTGTCATTGCATGCAGTTCTGTACTCTGCCTAGAACACAGGCATCATCCCAACTGACTGGAATAGGGGCCTTGTTGTCCCTCTCTGGAAAGGGAAGGGTGATCGCCAAGACTGCAACAACTACTGAGGGGTGACAATGCTCTCAGTGCCGGGCAAGGTCTTTGCTCGGATAATTCTTGATCGGGTTTGCCACCATCTGCTTGAGCACCAGCTTCCAGAGCAGTCACGCTTTACACCAAAGAGGTCAACGATTGACCGTATCCTTGCTCTTCGGGTCTTCACCGAATGCAGACGAGAGTTTCGGCAGGGGCTGCTGGCAGCTTATGTTGATTTCTGTAAAGTGTTTGATTCAGTGAATCGGGATGCCCTCTGGAGGATTCTTGGTCTTTTTGGGGTGCCACAAAAACTGATTAATCTGATGTCTGTACTATACTTTGGTACTGAGAGTGCTGTGAGATGTTGTGATACCATCTCTGACTTATTTCCAGATGTTACTGGAGTTCCTCATGGATGAGCACTGGCCCCTACACTTTTCAGCACTTGGAAGCATTGGATTCAGGGGAGGATGTCAGAGAGATCAAGCTACGGTGCATCGTTAGGGAATGTCAAGATCTCTGACCTTGATTTCACAGATGATGCAGTCGTCTTTGGAGAGACTCTGGATCTCCTTTTGGGGGCCCTCGAGGTGCTGAATGAGGAGTTGGAGCCACTGGGCTGATTTGTGGTGAGGATGTTGAGGTCGTGGAGAGATTCACTTACCTTGGCAGTGATATTCATGTCTCTGCTGGCTGTGTGTCAGAGGTCAACAGACGTCTGGGTCCGACCTGGGGAGTCATGGATTCACTGGATCATGGGGTGTGGCGCTGCCGGTGCCTGTGCAGGAGGACGAAAGTCTGAGTCTTCAGGTCTTTGGTACTTCCAGTCTTGTGCTTCGGATGTGTGCTTTAGACTCTGACCAGGAATCTGAGATGGAGACTTGATTCCTTTGGTATCGGGTCTCTTTGGGGAATCCTTTGCAATCGCTGGTCGGACTTTGTGTCCAATGAGTAGTTGCTGAGAGATACACAAATGAGATTTGTTACCTGCATAGTCCGTGAGCATCAGCTGCGGTTGCATGGACATGTGGCTCATTTTCATGAGGCTGATCCTGCTCACCAGATTCTCTCAGTGAAGGAGCCTCGTGAGTGGAGGAGGCCAATGGGCTGACCATGTGCCTCGTGTTGGCAGCAGGTTGATCATCATCTCAAGCAGATGGGGATGGGCCAGACATCTGCCTGGGGGATGCCCAGACGGAGGCCCCTGGAGTACTGGCAGAAAGTGGGTGCAGCACATGCTGCTCTGGCGTATGCTCCCATACCTGACCTGATCTGACCTTTCTGGTTCTACTTCCAAAATCCAGGCCAACTGCATACCTCAAGGATTTTATTCCTCGTTTCTCCTATCAATCAACCTCCATTGAACGGGCATTGATCTTGTCATCTCCCATCTTTACCCACAATATCTATTACCCCATTCACCATTTCCAACCTGACCATCCAAATTGCAGGTTTCTGTGTTTCCTTCTCTTCTCTCTCTCTCCTCTCTTCCTATTTATTCATTCCCTTACTTATTGTGTCCAACAGTTGTCCCAATACCTTCATTGTCTTGCTCTTCTATTATATGAGCCTCTCTTGTCGACAAAAAGGGACGGAAAAACAAGTACTAGAGAACATCGAGTGCAATGGGATGAATATTTGGTGTACAATGCCAATGCAATATTATGAAGTACTCCATTGTTTCTATTTTAAATTCCAGGCAATCCACATTTATTAACCTCCGCCATCTTCGAAGATGAATGGAGGTTAGTTTTCACCGCTTTCTGTTTGTTTGTTTGTTTGTTTGTTTGTGAACAGTATTACGGAAAAAACTCCTCGACGGATTTCGACAAAACTTGGTTGGGGGGTTAAGTATGGTCCAAGGATCATGCCATTAAATTTTGGACTTGGTCCCCCCCCCCCCCAAAAAAAAATTGTTAGAGAAAATGTTTTTTTTTTGCATTTCTACATGTTTTAAGTGATTTCCAACCCCCCCCCCCCCAATTTTTTTTTACCCCACCCCCAAAAAAATAGAGAATATTTTTTGCATTTCTACATGTTTTAAGTGATTTCCAATGCCACCCCCCCAAAAAAAATAGAGGAATTTTTTTTTGCATTTCTACATGTTTTGAGTGATTTCCAACCCCCCCACAAAAAATTGTCACCCCCCACAAAAAAAATTGTTAGAGAATTTTTTTTTTGCATTTCTACATATTTTAAGTGATTTCCAATCCCCCCAAAAAAATTGTTGGAGAAAAAAAATAAATTTTGCAACTTTTTTTTCAACAAAATTTCGATTTTTTTTTTTTTTTTTGCATTTTTACATGTTTTAAGTGATTTCCAACCCCCCCCCCCCCAAAAAAAAATGTTGGAGAAAACAACTATAATTCTGTCAGCACTGTTGACATCATATTTAATGAATAAGATATAAGGTTCACTTGAGTGACCCAGCAGTATTGGCGGCAGAGGTTTTGCACTCTTCCGAGTGCTCCCCCTCGAGTTTAACTTCCTCAAATGTAGCAGAAATTTTGCTCAAAATCAATGAGCGCATGCAAACAGACACACATGTTTGCATACACACGTACATATACACATACCACACCACATGCAATGTAGATAGATGTACAATGAGAGGGATGGACAGGGACACACACATGCTTGTTAAAAAGAGGAAGATTCAGCAAGTATACTCTGAGGTGTTGGAGGGTACTTCAGACAGGTATGACTGCAGTATGTTTTGTATACCGTCTAGAGTTTCATTGGGAAGCGAGAACACAGAATGGAACAGGACGTAACAGAAGAAAAATAACAGAGGAACGAGAGGGAGGGATACATACCAACAGCATGGATGAGGAACAAAATAGAGGGAGACTTGGAGACATCACAGATGTGGGGAAGAATGAGATCAAGAGTGTTACAGCCACAAACTCTCAATTACAGAAGTGGAAGGAAAAACTAGAAACTCAAAATGTGATTGGCTTGGGGAGGGCTAATGGGGGCAGAAAAAGATCATGGTTGTGGATCGGGGATGATCTGAGATGGTGATAAACAGCTGTATTGAAACCCTGGAGGGAAGAAATAGATTGAAGGGATTGTGAAAGTTGGTTCCACAGGTGGGGGGAAAAAGTAGGAACTAATGAGTGGAGGTGAGCAGTGAGTCTGGAATTTGTGAGTTTCTGCAGAAGCGAGTTGATGACATGGACTGCGTGCACCCTGTAGAAATCTGGGGGGACAGAGCATAGAAAGAGCAGAGGGTGCAAGACCAGAAAGGAGGTAGTGGAAGACAGAGAGATCACTGACCTGCCTGCGCTGTGAAAGTGATCGACCAATAGACTCAGCTTCATTCTGGGATGGTCCAATGATTTTGAAGGCCTTAGTTTCCAAAGCATTAAGATGAGCAAGGTGTGAGGCAGGGGCACCAGCCCATAGGGAAGAGCAGTACTCCATCAGGCTACGGATGAAGACCTTGTTGGTGGACGAAAGTTCAGTGGAGGGAGGGTGTTATAGATATAGGAGGGTGTTTAGCAACACTACCTCGTGCACATCAGCCATCCTGTCAAGGTGTTGGAGGGTATATCCAGGAAACTTGAGAAGAGCAGTAAAAATTATTCATCATCACAGGCAACCCTGTCCATGTACTCACACAGGATAACCAAAAGAACTCGTATGAGTTACATTCATGAAATTTTACAGATATCAATTGCTACAATATGCAAACCTTTTTTCATTCATACACCATGCCCCATACAGAGTGTGTGTTCTTCCAAAGGAGCTTGTTGGCTTGGGTTACAACCCTGGATGATTTGCCACTCCGACGGAGAATACTCTTCGAAATGGGCTTGAATTTGTAATTTCTTCAGGGTGGCGGAGGATCCTACTTTTCACGAAGAACCCCTAATGTCTTTCGCGTCCATTAATTAATGTATGTAGAAGTGAAGTGCAAGTGGATAGAACAGTTTCAGTCATCATATGATGAAATCAAATTGATCGTGGATTTTGTTTCACTTCCATCAGTGATTGATTGTAATTTTACTTTTCTTACTTTCAGACTCACAAAATGGAGTGGCAAGGTTTTTCATGCGCTGCCTCAAGTGCTGCTTCTGGTGTCTGGAAAAGTTCATGAAGTTCGTGAACCGAAATGCGTACATCATGGTATGTGCAAACACGACCCTCACCAGTCATCTTTATTAAACAATACCACAGTCTGAGTTATCATAGTCAGGTATGCAACCTCTTGCCTTCATCAAACATTACTAAAGCATGTACGAGAGTCACACTGCACTCATCCCATACCATGAGTGCTGGAAGAACCGTTCATTGTCGAGAATTAAATAATGCGACCCTTTTTGGACAATTGCGCATTCTTATTTGCAATTGGACTTTTGTGATTACATGATTGTTCTGCTTTGCCCTTTTCATTTCCCCGAATCCATGCTAGGAAGATGTCCTTTTTCTTCTCCCTTCTACTTTTTAAAATTTCATATTTCTAATATGGTATAGTAAGTAGTATGTTTAATTGATGTGTTTGCAAGAAAAGCCTGAAATACAAGCGCTGGCTGGATCATCGTTCGAGTGAAGAGATTTTGACCATTGTTTTGTACCACTCAGGAGTTGTTTTGTCGCTCTGCAGCAGAAAATGCTACTTGAGCCAGCCCTTAAATATGTAATGGGGAGCAAAACACTCAGTTTTTTGAGCTCCTAGCCAGGTGACTGTCCAGATTACTATGTAGTGCAATTTCAGCAAATCGGACACCTCATCGATCCTTTCTCTCCTCTGGCAATGGTCCATAATCCAGGCTAAACCACCCACCTACGTCCTATGTTATGCAATGTACTAGAAACACCCATTCCCTCCGGGAGTGGCTTTGGATGGGGGGGGTAGAATTTTTTTTTTGAGCCCGTGGCGAGTAATGCCCCCTCCTTCCCGCAAGGGCCAGTAAATCACGTGCACTGTGCCACATGCCCCGGTGAAAATCGCAAATCTACCCACTCTCGCTTGGGGAGGAATTATTTTGTGCCCATGACCTGACCCTGGATACTCCCAGTACATGCGCAAAACTTGGGGTAGATGGGTCAAGCCGTTTTCGATTCCGTAAAGTTCAGTCATATGTAACCATAGCGTACACACCGAATTTCCGAATTTTAGTATGATGGATGGGTCCCCAAGATGGAATGACAATTGAAAGTCACGTGATTGCGCTTAGCAGCAGTGATGATGAAACTAAAAGAAAAAGGAAAGAAAATGCATGTGAATAAAATAAAAGTTACATTTTAGTAAAATTAACAAAATGGTCCCAAGGTGTAGTATACAATAATTATAACCACAGTTGCAACAAATAACCCAAACCATAACCGCAATATTTACGGATATATATATATATATATATATATATATATATATATATATATATATATATATGTATGTATATATGTGCAGTATATCTATATATACATAATTTAATTGATGTTAAAGCGATGAAATACAAAATTTAAAATAATTTGGGTGTGACAAGCAGACAAGCAATCTAATTAATAACAAACATCCTCCCTCTTTGGCAATCCCCAAGCTGATGCTTCTTCTGATGTTTCTGCAGCTTTTACAGTCCCTTTTACATCTCCAGATGAAAAACCCATATCCTCAAGGATTCTAACCATAGCAAGTATAACAAAGCTCTCAATGTATGTTTTGTGTGTATACACATCTACCAATGTGAAACACAGCATGTATTTGTCTGTCCCCCTTCATAAGGACGATTTATGCATGGTTTTAAAGTCCAATCTTTTAACACGACTGTGTATTCACTATAGTCTATTTTTGAGGATAAAAACAACTCGAAAACCATTTTCCTTAAAAGAGTAATTGCGTCTCTTGTATTGGAATTGCAGACGGTGACTTGCAAACCGACCCTCAAGGGCAGTGTACAGAAACGTGAAAAAAAACAAAAAATATGATGGGAGGTAAAATTTGCTGCACGTGATGTGTAATGCGTGCAGAGTGAAACGAGTGTTCATTTACGTACATCGGATGTCCAATAAATAAAGAAGATATAAGCGCACCTGATGCTAGGCCGAGGCTTCAGACGTTGGCATGCTCATCAGGCTGTACCATCAAAATGAAACATCACATCTTCCAGTCTCCTTAAATATTTGGAATAAAATATCTCCAGCCCGTCATTTTTATGGGCTTTTATACTAGTACATATGCAATTAAAACTGACATCTTCTCTAGCAAATAACAGGCTGACAACGCAAACTGCCCATTGATGCCTTTGCATGCCAACGTATGCCTGGTGTTGGTTTAATAGTTAGGGTGGTGGGTTTGGGATCCAAGGATCCTGAGTTCAAATCCCACTCGGCTGTTGAATTAATCGCAGGTGGGGTTGACTGCCTGTCATCCTTCCGAGGTCGGCAAAATGAGTGCCAGCTTGCTGGTATACTGTGTCAGAGTGGTGACCTGTCCAGGATTGTGCCCAATAGCCAAGGACACTGCTCAGGCACCACCAACGATCTTCACAGAGTATGGTCCCAATGGATGGATGAATGCCAATGTGCAGCCTTGAATTTAGAACTACCCATCCTCAATATTTGGTCCAAAACGAGGTGGATGAGTTGGTTCGGTGACAAGAACAAGCCGATTCGATTTTGGTTCAGGTCCAGATGTCCAGATCCGGCCTATCAGTGGGATATAAAACGTAAACTATTCAGCCTGGCTGAGGTTGGTAAAGTGCACACCTGTCAGGCTGAACAATTTACAATTAGAATGCATACCTCAGTTTATAGTTTACAATTTGGCTGGATCTGCATCCAGACCTGAACCAAAATCGAATAATTTTGTCCACGTCACACACCCAAACTGTCTAGCAAATTTCATCTGAATCCATCCACTTTTTGAGATATCCTGTTCACAGACAGACGGGGTGAAAAACTAACATTCATGCACCTTCGGTGGTGGAGGTAATAAATCTCAATGCAGACGTTGTGACACTTTAAAAGATGTCTCCTCACTGTATGGCACCAAACATTGCTGTGATTTCTTCTTTAGTGTGAAATGATTTCATGTCATAATGGTAACAATAACCTGTGTGTTTTTTTTATTCCTGCAGATTGCTATTCATGGTAAAAATTTCTGCACTTCAGCCAAGAATGCTTTTATGCTCCTCATGAGAAATATCATCAGGTATGGCATGCCATTTATGAAACACAAACATTAGTGTTCCTTTAATAACATCGAACACTGACTGAGCAACAAAACACGCTGTAACAGACACTGCAACATATTGTTGTGGTGCTAGGTTCGGTGGCGAGGACGACCGCCAGATGGAGCAGTTGGGCCGTCTCCCACCGAACACCAGAATTGAAGGTCATAACCTTCGGATAACTCCGAAGATCACGGGTCCCTTAGTGGACCGTGGACGCCAATATTTCGACGGCGAGGGGTCGAGTTAATTGTCTAATTCCAATTTACCTCAGTAGCCACGCCGTCTAACTACCGGGGAAGCCACACACTCGGCCAACTTTGTCCGAACTGAGTCGCTGTTACCGACTCAGATCCGGCGTAACTGAGTGGGGATTACCAAAGCCTGCCGGACCAAATGAACAACTTACGGCACAAACGGCCTCCCTATTTCTCAAGCCCGCACCGTGCTGGGTCAATGATAGAAACGACAGGCAACGAGCTGGTACATTTAACACTGGGTTTATTTATAATGGGGAGAGGGAGACAAAGAGCAGAGTCACACCGAATATAATCAAATGTACAATGATGCAAGGCACTTATACCGTTTCTACTCAGACTGGGACAACAGACACACATAGACACACATCCAAAAAGAAATGGACCGCACCGGGTCTTTATTCGGTCCTCCAGCCGAGGATAGTTCAGCTGGGGGGACAGAGTTCCGTGGTGTACCTAGCCGCGTCGTGTGGCTTGCCGACCTGCCCCTGTGGAGCCCGGGATTCTTGGAGGGGAAGTCGTACGCTCCGACCACCAGCCCGCACGCTCCAACACAAACCACCACGGTGGGACTCAAACCCGCACGGTCAGCTTCGCACCAAGCGCTGAGGAGAAGACCAGGGACGAAGATGACGACCACTACAAGGAGCGCCCAGCAGGCCAGAACACAGGGGGGTGTCCGACCAACAACCTTTTTCTCACGCACCACCCGATTCTCTCCTCCCCTCCCCCGCGCGGGGTGGGGGGGGGAATCCGCTCTGGAGACTCGCCTCCAGATTGGACGGGTCCTTTCGGGTCTCGTGGTGGCCAGCCATGATTGGAGGAGGGTCACGGTAGGTGGGGGAAAAACATGCCCCTTCTGGGTGGAGTCTCTGTGGCTGTTTTGGTGCTTCTCTCTTCTTTGTCGCTTAGTCGAGACATTCTTCTTTCCCTGGGCGTTCTGGCTTCCCATTGGCTGGGGCACACGTGCGATGCTCGTCCTTCGCTCATTGGGCAGAGGAAACACTTCATGCCCTTTTTTTGGAAGGGGGCTCCGATCTGAGGCGATGGAAGCCCCGCCCACGTCTGTGCTCGGCACGCATGCATGTGAGGAAGGCCAATGGTGGCAGGAGCGAAGGAGGATGTTGTTGTTGTTGGATATTAATTCTAACTAAAAAATAACTCGCAGCGCACATACACTTCATCACCCATTAAACATAGGGATGGGACCCTAACTATAAACACATACTTATCAAAATAACTGAACTGCGGGGACTCTGGCTGTTGTGTGCAAATGGCTGCCAGATTCGTAACAATATACAGGTTGTCAATAAATGCCATTCTTTTTTTCTGAACATCACAAAAACGGTCCATGGAACTTCTCACCTTGTGTGCAGTGTAAGATAACTTTCCGCTTTGGCTCGCTGTTTAAAAGGGTGACAAATGTACACTTTCTATGAGCATATCCTCACCCACCTGCTATTCAATTTGTTAAAGCCTTCAAGTGAATAAAAGGGCAAGATTACCTCCTCCCTTATCTATACATCAAACTTCAGTCATTTAGTTCATTATGTTGAGCATTTCTTATTTGAAGGAGTCTGCTATACCATCAGTCAGAGAAGACTCCTGTGGACGTTCAGATTGCTGAACATATAAACAGGAGCAGTGCGTGTGCATAGGTGTGTGCGCACACTAGTTATCTCATGACACTAATTATGTGCTGTGTGCGCACACAATTTCTGTCCTGTGTTGAGAAATTCTAACTCCGTCTCTCTCTCTCTCTCTCTCTCTCTCTCTCTCTCTCTCTCTCTCTCTCTCTCTCTCTCTCTCTCTCTCTCTCTCTCTCTCTCTCTCTCTCTCTCTCTCTCTCTCTCTCTCTCTCTCTCTCTCCCCTCTCTCCCTCTCTCCCTCTCTCCCTCTCTCCCTCTCTCCCTCTCTCCCTCTCTCTCCCTCTCTCTCCCTCTCTCCCTCTCTCTCCCTCTCTCTCCCTCTCTCTCCCTCTCTCTCCCCCTCTCTCCCCCTCTCTCCCCCTCTCTCCCCCTCTCTCCCCTCTCTCCCCCTCTCTCCCCTCTCTCCCCCTCTCTCCCCCTCTCTCCCCCCTCTCCCCCCTCTCCCCCTCTCCCCCCTCTCCCCCCTCTCCCCCTCTCCCCCCCTCTCCCCCTCTCCCCCCTCTCTCCCCTCTCCCCCCTCTCCCCTCTCCCTTCCCCTCTTCCCCCCTCTCCCCCTCTCTCCCCCTCTCTCCCCCTCTCTCCCCCTCTCTCCCCTCTCTCCCCCTCTCTCCCCCTCTCTCCCCCTCTCTCCCCCTCTCTCCCCCTCTCTCCCTCTCTCTCCCTCTCTCTCTCCCTCTCTCTCCCTCTCTCTCCCTCTCTCTCCCTCTCTCTCCCTCTCTCTCCCTCTCTCTCCCTCTCTCTCCCTCTCTCTCCCTCTCTCTCCCTCTCTCCCTCTCTCTCTCTCCCTCTCTCCCCCTCTCTCTCCCTCTCTCTCTCTCTCCCTCTCTCCCTCTCTCTCCCTCTCTCCCCTCTCTCCCTCTCTGCCCCTCTCCCTCTTTCCCTGCCCTCTCCCTCTCTGCCCCTCTCCCTCTCTTTCGCTCTCTCTGCCCCTCTCCCTCTCTCTCTGCCCCTCTCTCCCTCTCTCTCTGCCCCTCTCTCCCTCTCTCTCTCTCTCTCTCTCTCTCCCTCTCCCTCTCCCTCTCCCTCTCCCTCTCCCTCTCCCTCTCCCTCTCCCTCTCCCTCTCCCTCTCCCTCTCCCTCTCCCTCTCCCTCTCCCTCTCCCTCTCCCTCTCCCTCTCCCTCTCCCTCTCCCTCTCCCTCTCCCTCTCCCTCTCCCTCTCTCTCTCTCTCTCTCTCTCTCCCTCTCCCTCTCCCTCTCTCTCTCCCTCTCTCCTAATAATTCCACCTGCACCTGCACAATCGAAGAGGTTTCAAGTAATGTTTTTGTCCAACAAAGTCATTCGTACAACGTTGGGTGGAAAATCGTTTCATTTATTAAACAATTTGGTGTGAAATTTACAACGATTGATACTTGTTTGTAATTCTAAAAAAAGACTGTTTGGTTTTCCTTTTGTAATGCTAGTTCTTTTGGATAGATATCATCGTGAAGCGAATCAAACATAAACTGATCATTAACTCACAGTAAACCGTCAATGAATCTAAATCTGTTTCCAACATCTTCTCACAGATGTTGGTCCATGTTTACCTCCGCCACCGAAGGTGAAGGGGGTTATGTTTTCACCTCTTTCTGTCTGTTTGTCTACAGGATATCAAAAAGTTGTGGATGGATCTCGATGAAATTTTGTGGACAGGTTGGGTGTGTGATAAGGACGACTGATTAGATTTTGGTGAAGATCTGGATGCGACTATTAGGATTTTAAAAACTAGTACGTGCCCGTAAAAAACAAACAAACAAACAAAAAAACATTAATTTGAAATAAATATTCAAACCGCGAGCAACAAACAACAACCACACAGGCCATTTCTTCGCTCTCGCGTGCCCGTACGTGCGTGGCGCGGAAATTCGCATATTATTCGCAGTTACAATGATTCGCAATTTAGGTTTTAATGGCCAATTATTCAATTAGCGCCAACGTATTTTGCCTTTTCGCAATGTCATCGCAAGGATAAACAAAAAGAGAAGAGAAGAGAGGAAAAAAAATTACTTCCTGGTTCGGAGCATACCAGCACTCTGATGTTACCGAAATTTATGCACCGTCTCAGATGAAAACGATCATAACTTGCGGCATTGTGTTTATCTATAAATACGCATAAGAAATCGAGAAATTATTGGAATACACGAAGTAATCACTATCTGGAAGTCCGTACGTTGTAACCCGTAATGGGGAATGCGGCTGAGCTTCCCTTCCCCATTGGCCATGCCCACGCAACAACGTGTCTTGTCATTGGTTTGGTAAATAAATGGCCATAACTTGGGAAGCACTTGTCCGATTAATATCAAACCTTGAAAAGGCACATCCTCAGGTCCCCAGCAATATACCTGGCAAGTTTCAATTAGATCGGACCAGCGGTTGTCAAGAAACAGCGGTCACACACACACACACACACACACACACACACACACACACACACACACACACACACACACACACACACACACACACACACACACACACACACACACACACACACACACACACACACTGCTGGAATTATAGATAGATGATTGTTCACCATTGAAAGATTGGACTAAAAATGATCCAGAGCACGATATCTCAAAAAGTTGTGACGGATTCGGATGAAACTTGGTGGACAGGTTGGGTGTGTTGCAATGACGAGTCGATTCAAATTTGGTGAAGATCCGAATCCGGATCTGGATATGAGAATTATTTAATTTTTAAAGTGATTCTTCACCATGTTCTAGATCAGGCCAAAAACGATATAGTACTGTATTGCATGATGTTTCAAAAATGTAATGGGCCGATATGTTCTCGTGGATCTTTACCGAGTGCCCTTCTATTTTGGAGAATATTTCTATTCATATTTTGGAGCAAATTAGACTTGTACAGGTGCAGGAACAAATTTACAAAGAAAGGTTCCAGATTCGAACCCATGGATATACCCACTGCCTGCGTGCTCGAGTATCCTGTTATCAAATGTAAAGTAACCGTTGTTCAAGAGAAATCTAATACTTTACTGTGTTTATTTTTGTTGAACCACATGAAACTGGACTTTTCATGTCGTCCAGACTTTTCATCCTGATAAACCACATGAAAATTTAGCCATATACAGTAGATGCTAAAACTGTTATGAAAAATTAATGGTAGATCATGTTCAGTTTTAGTAACTAATCCAAGTGTCATGGATGTATATCACTCTGCCCTGTGACTCACTTTACCTCCTGGTGATACTTCTAAAGAGGAGTTTTTATGTTTCTGGGCTATCTTGATTGCTCTTAACAAACTGATTCTATTTCAAGTCTGTCATGGGGTTTAGGACAATTGCCCCATTATGTCTGTGCCTTCTATACACCAAAATAACTTGATCTATAAGCTTACTTACTTTATAAATACAAATTAGAAGGGTCAGTCTGCCTTCAGAACTGGGCCAGGGTGGATTGGAAATTCCATGTGAAACAAAATAATTATCGTCAATATATTTGAACCCCTTTTTGTGTAAGATTTAAAAGGGGGACAAGTTATCTGTTCATATTTTAAGACTACAAGTTATGATAAATTTGGCCCTTTTTTGTAGTTTAAATACCTTCATGAAACAGCCACGTGTATAGGACTTGTTACTTGTGTGCACTGGTCAAACCACCCTTCCACTTCATGCGTACAAAATAAGTAGAAAATCTCGCATTAAATTACTTCTGCCTTATTGAAGCTTGCTTTATTTTTAACCCCTTTCTATTTCCAGAGTCATCGTGCTGGACAAGGTGACAGATTTTCTACTTTTGCTTGGAAAGCTACTTGTGGTCGGTGTTTTGGGTACGTCTTAACCATTTCTGTACCATACATTACATCTTGCCTTCTATTTTATGATGGAAGGGAATACCAATTGGTAGTTTACTCATATATATATATATATATATATATATATATTTTGGAAACAGCCATAAGGGGTAACTGGAGAAAGATAGACTAGTTATTTCATTAATAAGCATCCAGTATAATTGTTTGGTTTCTGTGTCGAATAATAGGACGTGTGTCGAAGGGTGTGTTAGCAGCTTGTTGAAGGTGCCCCAATCCCTTCTGTAATGTCTAAGCCCCTACCATCCTCCCCTATTAATCCTCCAAGTAATTTCCCTTTGTAACCTGTCTTCATGTTCTCTTTGCTAATGGTTTAGCAGCTTCTGTGCACTGGCGAACGCCTCAAAGAAGGTGAACATCGCACCTCAGTTCACGTGCGTTTACTTCATATAATGGCTCAGCTCCGCTGATTCAAGCAACAAACTTGCACCACTCGGTTTGGAATTGTCAGCATGTTAGTGGAATGGGCCTGTTATCTGTGTTCCAATGAAAGCAAGGTGTACTGTGAGAGGCTTGGCAATAGTTGTTTCTTTCGATGTTTGTTTCTTCCCCTCCACTGCCAAACTCTGGAGCTCTTTATCTTCTCATGTCTTCCCAAAACACTTGTGACTTTCCCCTTCTCAAAAAACTGATTTTTACCTTCTCAAAAACTCTTGGACTATTCTCTTTTTCCTTACTTTTCTATTAATGCAGTTCTTTTATATAAGGCTTGGCCTCGATGATAGTGTAGTTACTGTAGTAGATTGTAGAAAAATCGTGCAAATTATGATACAAGCATCAAATTCGGCATTTCTGTTCTGCAGGGCTCTCTGATCAAATCTGCCCAATTGGCCATTTGAAAATCCAAATTTTCAAAAATTTGAAAAAAAAAAAAAATTTCAAAAAAATTTGAAGTCACAGCTGGCTGAAATTCTTGAAGCGCAAGTGAACATCCCAGACAGAGAACCAAGGGGAGATGCAGTCATCATTGATGGCTCAGCACTTATCAATGCCCTACCTCCACACACTTCAAATATATTTGATGACTATGCTAAAGAAGACATCATCCCAAAGGTGGAATCCTATGGTGCCAGGTACGAGAGGTTGGTCGTAGTGTTTGATGTGTACAAGAAGTCAAGTCTGAAGTCCGAGGCAAGGTCGAAAAGGGGGGCAATGAATCAGAAGAAGAGTGACAGGAACCAGTAAGACCCCAAGTAACTGGAGAAGCTTTCTTCGAGATGACAGCAACAAGACTGAGCTGTTTCACTTCCTTGCGGAAAAGATGTGTGAAGCACAGACGACAAGCACAGTCATTGTAACAAAAGGAGAAGATGCCATTAGCAACACAAGGAAGTCACTGGATGCTGTGTCTCCATGTTGTCATGAAGAAGCTGACACTCGAATATTTGTACATGCCAGGGATGCAACGACGGATGGTAGCAAGTCCATTATCATTAAGGCTAATGACACAGACGTACTAGTCATAGCAATATCTGTACTGCCATCCTTACAGGAACTAGGTCTTGAGAACATGTGGATTGCCTTTGGCCAAGGAGCCAACGCGCGATGGATTCCAGTCCATGAGGTAGTTTCTGCAATAGGGCCTGAGAAAGCTCGAGGGATCCCATACTTCCAAGCGTTCACCGGATGTGGCGTCGTGTCTGCCTTCCGCGGTAAAGGGAAGAAAACTGCATGGCAGACTTGGAACCTCTTTGATGATGTTTCTGAAATATTCACCAATCTCAGCCAGCATCCAACATTGATTCGTGATGTTGACTTTTTTGAAAAAAAAATTTTTTTTTTAATTTTTCAAAATTTGGATTTTCAAATGGCTAATCAGGCAGATTTGATTAGAATGCCCTGGAGAACAAATGTGCCAAATTTTATGCTTGTATCATCATTTGCACGATTCCTCTCAAAAATTGCTGTTATCTGCCCCACTATGAGGCCTATTTAGTCCGTGACTGAGCCTTCAACATGAAAAAAAAGTTACTGTTCTCGCATGCCTTGTATAACACCCAATTACCAGAGTGAGTGTGAGCATGAGCACAAAAGGTTTTTGTGTTTTGTCTTTTCTCAGGACCTTCACGCATCTTGGCAGAATAATATGTAGAGTATGCAAAATAACAGACCAGAGAGCAGACGAATTGGTGGCAATCCCATTGTCATCAATGCACAACACATGATGATTGGAAAGCAGAATATTGAAGAATCTGTTATGTGACAGATTTATGGAGGGTGAAAAAACAAGGATTGAGAATCAATGCACTCCGTAATTGCATACTACTGTGTTTGTGCAAGGAGAAGTACAAATCATAACTGTAAAACTTCACAATGATTTTACACATGACCCCCCCAATGACAGCTTTTCTCATCGGCATCTCGTTCTGGAACCTTGGCAAACAAAGGTGAAGCCTTCACATCTCAGAGCATACGACTGCTCTTTCTGCTGTATCAATTACAATACTGTTCTTACTTCTCAAACTGCTATATTCAGCCTGGTCTTCAACTTTTACTCCTTGCCATCTACCTGGAATGCTCTCAAATGCAGGACAGAATAAGAAAAAGAGCAATCAGAGAATCAGAGATATATATATAACATGTATTCCCGATCACAACTAGATCAAAAATGTGAACTTTCCTGTCGATTGATTCAGCGGTTCCAGAGAAAACATCATTTAATATTTTCTTCAATCCAATATGGCCTCCAAACCATGTGATCTGTCAATTATTCCTTAACAAACTTGTACACCCATGGCTTGGGGAACATTTGTATGATGCTTCCCCTCAATTTTTAGAGCCATTCTGGAGAAGAAGATTTTTAAAAATAGGTTTTAGGGTAAATCCAATATGGCTGCCAAACCATGTGACCTATGATGTCATATGTGTGAACCTTTTGCTCCTCATGGATAGGCGGTCATACGTGTAAAGTTTCACCTCGATCTGTTCAGCCACTTCAGAGAAGGAGATTTTTTAATTAAAAATAACCAAAAAAAAATATGGCTGCCAAATCATGTGACCGATGATGTCATCAATTTTTTTTTCCTGTGGCCCATTTTATCCCTGGATGACCCTCAAAAATGTTCATACTCATTAGATGTAGTGTTCCACATATGCAATTATCACGTCATAACGAAGGCACCTATGATGTCATTTTAAAAAATCACACTTATTCCTCATGAGGAGTACTTGCCATGTGCCAAGTTTCAATTTTTTCCTTGGTACGGTTTCAGAGATGCAGAGGTCCAAAATTTATCCATTTCTCCAACATGGCTGCCACACCACGTGACCTACGATGTCATATCAGTAGAACATTCTACATGAGTAGTCGCACCAATAGTGAAAAATTTGTCCCAATCCGACAAGCAGTTACGGAGAAAAACACAAAAGTTCTGTGCGGACAAACACACAAACAAACAAACAAACAAACAGATAGACGGACCCAAAAGCTAAACCCTCTCCGACGAGTGTAAATATTACTTCCAATTATTAGCAAAATAATGGAATTAATAATCGCTGCTGAAGAATAATTGCCTGTGACAGACAAGGCTGATTTCATCCTGTGCTTTCTGTCTTCCTACACTCTTGCGGTCGATGTTGCTGTCATTGTAATCCTTTCCTCTCCAATTGGAGGCTGGAGAGCCCATTACGGTGTTTTGAGCTCAGTCTTATTCCTCATTTGCATAAATGACCTTTCCGATGCTCTGGAAAACCCTCTCCTCCATTTTTGTCTGACTTCACACGATGCCACATTTGTCGTACCCCACCACACTGAATTCTGTGTAATCGAAAACCTCTCAAATTATTTATATCTTCCACGTTGAGGTACAAGTATCAGGCCTGTTGCTCTCACAGTGAAAACAGGTTGTCAGCTTCTCTGTTTATTTTTTTTTTTTTACTGCCTCTCCTTTGGTGTTGTTCTATCAGGTCTCTGACCCTAACCCGCTTTGCTTTTTATCCCCTTTTTCCCCACCCCATTCTCCCCCCTACCCCAATTCCGCTCAGATTTGAGCATTCTCTCAGCAACCTCCATCTGGTTGAACTACAAAATTATAGGCCTAATACCTACCTCCACTTTTTGGTTCTTCTATTGCCCTTTCCTAGGGTGGGTTAATCACACTCATGACTCTCGGATTCATATTGACAGTGCAACTCCATTTCATGTTGTCCTCCATCACTAGTAGTGATCCTTTCTACCTGCAGGTAGCGGACAAAAAAAATCGGAACACCAAGGTAAATGAGGGACACCAAGCATATTGAAAGTAATGCTTTCCCCACATGTGTGGCCCATAAGTTAATTAAGCAAATAACATCGCAGCATGCTTATGCCTGAGGGATCATGTATAAAAATACTGCACAGGCCTGGTTGTCCATAATTATGGCAAGCATGGCTGCAAAAGGAGACCTTAGTGACTTTGAAAGAGGGGGTGATTGTTGGGGCGCATTTGGCAGGAGCTTCAGTGACAAAGACAGCTCAACTTGCTGATGTTTCATGAGCAACAGTGTCTAAGGTCAGCATGGAAGGGAAAGGCATCATTAGCACAGGGCAACAGTGTGAGGAGGTGCATACACCAGGATCATGATATCCATGCAATTTGAAGTGCAAGGTGAAGCAGGCGAGCAACTGCAGATCAATTGACTGTCACTTTAACTTCGGACGCAAGCAGTCAGTTTCATAAAAAAAGGTCTGTCGAGAATTCCACAAAGAGGGATACCATAGTTGGGTTTCAGTGCACAAACCACTCATTACACTTGGCAATTAATGTTTGCGAGTCCAGTGGTGCAAAGAGCACAGGCAATGGAATACCGAGCAGTAGAGAAATGTGACATGATCAGATGAATCATTCTTCATTCACCATGTTCTCGACAAACGGACGAGTGCACGTGTGGTGCCAACCTAAAGGACGCTACAACCCTGAGTGCTTGGTTTCAACAATGAAGGGTTCTGGTGGTTCTGTAATGTGGGGTGTATTTTCCTTGCATGATTTGGGTGGAAACATTCCCTGAGAAGGCAAGGTCAATGCCAATCGCTACCTGATGGTACCGAGTGATCACCTTCACCCCATGTTGCAGCATTTCTTTCCTGCCAGGAGGGGTGTCTTCCAGGATGACCAGGCACCCATCCACAGAGCACGTGTGGTCACCCATTGGTTTGATGAGCATGACACTGATGTTATCTATATCTCATGGCCTTCTCAATCACCAGCTCTGAACCCAATCGAGCATCTATGGGATATTTTGGAACGACACCTGAGACAGCGTTTTCCACCTCCATCAAACAGCTGTGAGTTGATTAACTTTCTTGTGGAAGAATGGTGCCGCATCCCTCCTGCAGAATTCCAGACCCTGGTGGACTCTGTCACAGCACGTACAGACCGTACTGGCCACACGTGGTGACCCAATGCCCTATTAAGTGACTTTACATTGGTGTCTCCTTTTTGTTGTCCACTACCTGTACATTAACCCCACCTTCTTCTTAATGGTTACTGTATTTTCTCCCCTCATCTCTCTTCTCTTTTCTTCTTTATTCATGTTGCATCCTGCACCTGTTGCTCTGCTGCCACATTATCAGCATGTTGCCATTTTGCTACCTGTGACAGTACTCTTCATTCAGTCTTCATTTCTTATCTAAAAAATTTCTTATCACAATTTCTAATTTGGATGAAACATGAATATTGCCCTGAAAGAGGTGATGTCAGGAAACAGCAAGGAGGCAATCATGTTTGACCCCTGAAGCTTACCCTATATGAAGTGTGTGAGTGTGAGTGTGCTGGGCCTTTATGTGAAGAAATCAAACAAAGCGAGATCAGATGCCATCACCTTAAAATGTATCTACAACCCACCAGAAGACAGACCTTGACCATCCAAATGCAAATTACCCCTAAGCCCTTTCATTCAAGGCAAGGTGATGAGTGAAATCCTTATATCATGGTATTATGCTCCACCCCCCCCCCAACTTCCTCCCCCCCAACTGCCCTCTCCCATATGGGACATGGGTTTGCCTACCCAAACTCACCTCCTTCCATCCCTTGCCTTCTCAAGTTCCATCCCTTTCCTCCCTCCCCTTCCCTACTTTGACACTCTCTCCTCCTGAGAGTGGTACATTAGGACCCAGGAATATTGTCTGCACAATCCTTTGTGAAGCTTACTTGGTGTAACTGAGCCTTGGTCAAGAATATTTTGATGGTTGGTTGTGTCTTTGGCAATGGTCCATATTTGGAAACTAATGTTTCTTCCCATTCTTTTGATTCTTTGATTCCCCAAAAAATCTTTGATTTTAAACATCTACTGGGTTTGTAAGAGATGTACAAACATTTATTAAGTGTGTCACTGGCAGGTATCCTGGCATTCTTCTTATTCTCTAACAAGATTCCACTTCCAAACTTCATGCTTCCAGCATTTAACTACTATTGGATGCCCATTGTGGTGAGTTCAAGACTTCAGGTTCAGGAAAGCTAGGAAGAGCATATATATTGTAATAAATTTTAAAATGCCATACTGTCAAGGCTTAATCGATCGGTGAAATCACTGTGCACATCCAAACTTAATGTACTCCCTCAAAACACGGAAACATATTAATTGCTTCAAGAAACATTGAAGGAGTTAAAAAATTGTTATTGATACCAAAGTTTAACATAATTATTGAAAAGAAACAGTGGAAAAACAGGTAAGGGATAAAATTATGGAAAACTAGCACATTACCCATAATAGTACTTGTGGCCAAAGCTGTAAAAGGGCTCTATTTAAGGAGATACCCCTTACCGGAGGTATAACAAGTTGGGACTGGTCTCGTTTTACCGTCTGGATCTCTAGTTTTTGAAATGTGATGTTGTCGTCACAGCAACTGTGCACAACATGTTGAATTAACCCCTTGTTTGCCGAAACTTGTGAAAAAAAATGACCTTTTCAATTATTTGCTTATTTGATGAAATCAGCCCTGTTAAGTTTTTCCCACTGGCGGTTATACCTTTGTATTTCATTGAAATAGACATGTAGCAATGTATTATATGAGGTTTGAAACTGGTAGGGAGTTAAGGGGCCAAATAAGTGGCAATTTTTGGCAATTTCGATCAAAATGAAACAAATTTTCTTGCATGTGATCAACAATACATGGTAGAACAGTGCCAGACCTGATTTGTTTCATCAGGCTGGATATCTTCTTGATATAAAAATCTATTTAAAAGCATGAAGAAATGGGTACAACAATGGGTAATTAACCCCCTGTTTGAGGTGAAACCAGTCATGCCTCCCTGGCTCTTTGCGTTGCGATTTATCGTTAGTTCCGGAGCTTGATCAGTCGGAATGCATTTGAAGACCATGGTCGCTGACCTACTTACAACAAACACTCCCTCCATCATGTGGTGATACATCAGTGGCTCTTGTTCTTCCAACTGCTTCATCTCTGCGATGTAGATTGCAGTGTATCGGGCATCGTTAATACACCCAGCAAGGATGAAATATGGGACAGTTTCCATCACAACTTGAATATGCATGAGGAAGTTTGCCTCCCAATCTGTTCGTAACAATTGCAGCAATATCTTCCCAGACTATAGAATGCTATCCCAGTAGGCAAACGTGGCTGAGCGTTGTCTTTCTTCCTTTTCGAAAGAGAGCTATTGTATCCAACATGGACTGGGGGATCGCACCCCCAGTCACCCCCAAAAAGAGAGAAAATGACATTGCCAAAGGAAGTGTCAGTTCCCAAAGATTTTGGTCTCAATACATAAATCAAGAAAATGACCAAATGCCAAAACCTCAAAAATGAAGTGAAAATATATGTCCTTGAAGCTGAAGAATGCTGAAATTGTACCAGTGATCACGAAAGCAACGGGAATGATTAAAATACAACCTCAACGAGATCTTAAAAACAATCTCTGGAAATATTACTACAAGCGAATTGCAGTTGAAAGCTGTCCAGGGCTCGGTGATGATCCTCAAAAGTGCCCTCAGAACAAAACATCACACCTTGGTCCATGAATCATGATCCCTTATCGAAACGGAGATGGATACTTCGAGACCTGGGAGGACTCCGTTCCACCTCCTGAAACGCACCCATGTGTGGAGATAGCAGCCAACAACAGCAACTTGCACGCACACACTTGAGACCTGGGAGGGCTCCGTTCCACCTTCTGAAACCTGCATATGGAGATAACAACCAACCACACACACATATATGACCAACAAAGTGGAATCGGTGATCGTGTTTGTCGTGATTGTGGAGAGAGACAGGCACTGAGAGAGAGACAGACAGACAGACAGACAGACAGACAGACAGACAGACAGACAGACAGACAGACAGACACATATCGTGCCATTTGCAGCACAACCATTATTCAAAGACAGAGCAGTGGGGATGGTTTCACATGATAATTTATTTTGACCATCCCTGCCTTGTTTTCATACTTTTTTGCACACCATCCCAACATCCTTTTGCATTTTTTAAAAGGTTTTTTAAATTTTATTACTTGTGTCTACACAGTACTTAAAAAGAAAAAAAAAACGTATTTACATGCTGGAGAATTTTGTTTTGATTGCACAATGAAATATCTTGTCGATTATGTATGAAAACACTGCATTAAGTAGTCATACTCTTATATAATGGGCAGCAATAATAGTCCACCGTTAACCACACCAATCCATTGTAGGAGTGATTGGCACTTGACCAACTGTCGTTGCGGGCCCACCCCCACCAGACGGATTGACAGGCGTTGTCCCACCCACCCCTCTTGGCCCTCAATTGCACTCACAAACTCCCCCCCCCCATGTGGAATCCTTTTCAAGTTATGAAAATTTCAAGTTGTCAAGGAGTTTCCCACTGCAAAATGCAGCGGATTCGTGTTTAATTCAAGTACTGAGCTTAAACCCCATTTTTGAGTTGGGCTATATCTGAACAGAAGACACTGCCCATGAGCTTCATGAGAGTTTGATGTGAAATCCTCCGCAGGTGACTGGTTGGTACGTTACAGGTTTATAAGTTTGCATCTTGGTCGATTATTTTGAAGATTTGTGTTGTATTAAACGTATGGAGTGTCTGTGCCATCCAAACATAGGAAGTCTATCGACTTCCTCATTACAAAAAAGCATTTTGTAATTTTCTGAATTGACGGAGGGGGAAGGTGAATTAATTAATTTTTAATTGGGCCTTTCACCACTTGCCTCCAGATCCATCATGAAGGGCTTGTGAGCTCGTTTCCAAGAGGGCAGGTAGCTAATTGTGCTGATTGGATGAGCTAATTTGCTTCACTTCAGTTTTATCCCCTTTCATGAACCCGAGCATTTTTTTGATTACGCTTCATCTTTTTCATCAAGAGATTTTCATCTGGTAATCTGTATGTCACAAGATTGTGTTACAAATCATGTAATATTCTTGACAAAGTTTACACCTTGTGCTGTTTGTGCTTTTCCCTGACAGCTGGTGATTGTTGGGACTTATGTCATTGCCCATGGATTTTTCAGCGTCTACAACATGTGTGTGGACACGCTTTTCCTTTGCTTTTGTGAGTGTCCATTGGACGGTTTCTTGAGTCTTGTGACATTTATTTTATCATATAGGTAGATACCTCGTCTTCTGAAAGTGTTCAGTGGATTGATGTCTCCCAAATTGCTATTTTAATGAACCATATAATCTGTAGGATGCTGATATCCACCTGGAAAGGTCATATTTTACACCAATTTCAACCGATTAATTATCTATTTGTAAGTCTTTAAATCAATCCAAGATGTTAACTGGAGCACTTTCAATGAGAAAAATAATGTCATGACGGCAGTCTCAAGTAGGATGCAAACACACCTGATCGCCATTGCCACACACCAGAGGACGAAACTCCAAAGATGGCAGAACTACAGATTTCCTGCACACTCGGCTTGCTGGTGGAGAGGGTGGACAAGTGGGAGCTTACCATAATCCAACAATTTGGGACTCACTGGGTCCTCTCAAAAGCCAATTACCCTATCTGGTCCTTTCCAGCGGCAGCCACTCATTGTATTGTGGGGAGGAGAGCATCAAATCTAAACCCTAGTACAAAATCAAAACACCTGTTTAAAAGTAATTTTAATGTTGCTACAATGGTCCAAATGAGCAATTTACCCACTGCTTAAGGGGCTGTCACACCTTGACGATTTAGCCAGTGTATGCCAACGTATGAAAAATTTGTCTAAAACGCTGGCACACGTCGAATACGTTATGGGTAAGATTTGTATACGTCAACATCACGCTGAAGCACGCTGGCATACGTCGTAGTATGCCGAGCTCGTCGACAAATTTCAACATGCTCAAAATTTTTCGACGTATGCCAGTGTATGACTCGCACGTTCCGCATACGCTGGCCATAAGTTGTAGGCACGTTACACGATCGTTGACACTCGTTGACACGCGTTACTTGTAAGTTACTCACAAGTCAAAACATGTCGAGGTAATGGTTAGCATCAGTGTTCCAGATTCCCTGTTTTTTTTTTTTTTTTCTTTGGCATCACGGTGATGTTGACACTTCGATTTCTAGTGCGGTTATGATTTAAATCGTTGAGTGGCAGCCTATGAATAGCCTACGCGACGTCATCGTCGACGATACGCTGCCGCATGCTATGTATACGTTAGACTATCGTTGGGCATACGTTGTGAAAGCCGACAACACGCTAAGCATTCGTTGGTATAAGTTATTTATAAGTTATCGAAACGTTCTGTGTACGTTACTAATACGTTATGCATACGTCAAACTCGTTATGAATATGCCAAAAACTAAAAAAAAAAAAAAAATCAATAGTTCAGCGTATGCCAGCGTTTTACATACATTTTGATACATTGCCATACGCTGGCTAAAACGTCAAGGTGTGACAGCCCCTTTCGCTTGCCGGTCTCATCGTATGAATTTGGGCATGGCCTTCATAAATCCTTCCAAACTTGGTGCTCTGGCACAATTAGCTGGCTGAGTAATGTGGCCCTGCCCTGATTCAGGCCTCCTCACTGGGCTCTGTCTCTCTTTCTGTCTCTGTCTCTGTCTCTGTCTCTGTCTCTGTCTCTGTCTCTGTCTCTGTCTCTGTCTCTGTCTCTGTCTCTCTCTCTCTCTCTCTCTCTCTCTCTCTCTCTCTCTCTCTCTCTCTCCCTCTCTCTCTCTCTCTCTCTCTCTCTCTCTCTCTCTCTCTCTCTCTCTCTCCCTGGCACCTGAAACCTTGGGGTGAACCTGGAGTGTCCACCCTGCTCTCTGTAACTAATTGCGGGGCCCGCCATGGCTCCTACTGTCGGGCTGGTCCTGGCACCCACCATGCTTTCATGGCAATAACATGCTGCGAGTCCTCTTTTTGGGTGCCGAGGCCTTCATTCCAAACGAATTTGCCCTTCTGGTGGCTCTCAGCTGCTCAGAAGGCCCCAAGACTTGGTGCCTTCAAAAAGAACTCTCCTTCTGACTTTCGGGCCACACTTCCGGCCAACTTGCTATACATTTGTACTTCCACTATTAATTCCAACGGCTAATTTGCCATGGTCAATGACCAGCTTTGCAGCTTCCATTTTGTAGCTTGCCTGTTCGAAGAACAGAGAGCAATAGCGATAACCCCGGCGTGAGCGTCAGCATCAGCATGAGAGTGAAAATGTTAAAGTTTTTGGTGCAAGTTATTTTTTCCTTTCTAATGTTTTTATCTACCACACTATTTTTTATACGCCCGATATATATATATATATATATATATATATATATATATATATATATATATATATATATATATATATATATATATACATATATATACATATATACATACATATATATATATATATATATATATATATATATATATATATATATATATATAGTGTTGTGGTTGAGGAAATTCGCAAACCACCATTCAGGTCCCATAGGTGAGATATCTCTGTAAGTATATGTGTAGTTAGCCCAAACCCGTTGTTTAGAGGGAATAAATGTCATTCATTCGGGCTGCGACCCTTCAAGATAGCCGTTTTTCTGTTCTATCTTTATTTTGAGCCAACCACGTCTCAACAGCCATCACACAACAACCACCAACCGCAACGCCGCTTCACAACAACAACGCCAACAGCCACGACCTTTACCGTCACATCTCGCTCTCGCAACCATCGCATCACCGCCATTCCCGCGCCGCTTGTGGGCACCGATCCTGGACTCGGACAGGGCGCGCACCGAGCAGCGGGTGCAAAAAGCGGCCTTTCCGAGAAATCGGATCAAGAATGATTCACGCCCACTTCTGTTCCGTCCTATCAGCGAGCGTGGGGCGATTTGGCCCTGCCTCCAGGCGCGTCGGAGTATAATCGATATATGCAGATTCGAGGATCAGGAATGATTCACGCCCACTTTTCCTCTGTCCAATGGACGAGCGTGGCTCCGCCCCCGAGCCGATCCTGATCCAAAAATCTGCATATGGTTTCTCCTGTCGCACGATAAAGCGCCGAGCGCGGGGCGAAAAAAATGAAAGAGTTGGAGAGTTGTGGCGGCGGCGAAATCAGTCGAGAGAGTGTCTGTCGGGGTCCGGAGAGTCTGGAGAAGCCAAGGAGCTTTGTGGAGGTCTGCGCTCGTGTCAGAGTCAGGGAGCTGCGGAGAGGGGAGGCCGGGAACGCGGTCGAGGTCGCAGTGGAGTCGCTCGTCGCGGGACCCAAGCCAGCCTGATATCCTCTTTCCCCCGAGCATCAACAACCCCCCCCTGTTTCCCCCCCCCGCGCTGAGATAGTGTGAGAAAGGGGCCCCGTTCCCACCCCATTCCAGGCAGTGCCAGCGAGGCCCGCGGAGTCGGTGCGCCGCCGCCATTTTGCGGCTCATCACCAGACGGGTAGGCTCGACGCGGTCTCGGCCCCAGGCCCGTCTGCCCCCTTATCGTTGAGGGTGGCCCCTTTTTTCTTTTGCTTTGGAGTATATGTGTTGTCGGCGCCGTCTGTGAAGTAAAACTGTGTAAGTGTTG
>NC_140972.1:12942383-12944883 GCF_056783735.1 Eptatretus burgeri
AAGGGGAAAAGGATTTATACCGATTGGCAAGACAGAGGGACCGAGCTGGGAAGGATGTGCTGCAGGTTCGGGTGATAAAGGACGCAAATGGGAATGTGCTGACGAGCGAGGAGAGTGTGTTGAGAAGGTGGATGGAGTACTTTGAGGAGCTGATGAATGAAGAAAATGAGAGAGAGAGAAGGTTGGAAGAGGTGGAGATAGTGAATCTGGAAGTGGGGTGGATCAGTAAGGATGAAGTGAGGACTGCTATGAAGAAGATGAAAAGTGGAAAGGCGGTTGGCCCAGATGGAATACCAGTGGAGGCATGGAAGTGCTTAGGAGAGATGGCAGTGGGGTTGTTAACCAGATTGTTTAATAAAGTCTTGGAAAGTGAGAGGATGCCGGAGGAGTGGAGATTAAGTGTACTGATTCCGATTTTCAAGAATAAGGGTGATGTGCAGAGCTGTGGAAATTACAGAGGGATAAAGTCATTAAGCCACACCATGAAGTTGTGGGAAAGAGTAGTGGAAGCTCGGTTGAGAGGAGAGGTGACGATCTGTGAGCAGCAATATGGGTTTATGCCAGGAAAGAGCACCACTGATGCGATGTTTGCTTTGAGAATGTTGATGGAGAAGTATAGGGAAGGCCAGAAAGAGTTACATTGTGTGTTTGTGGATATAGAGAAAGCTTATGATAGGGTGCCAAGAGAGGAGTTGTGGCATTGTATGAGGAAGTCGGGAGTGGTGGAGAAGTATGTGAGGATCGTGCAGGATATGTATGAGGACAGTGTGACAGCGGTGAGGTGTGCGGTAGGAATGACGGACCGGTTTAAGGTTAAAGTGGGATTGCACCAAGGATCGACTCTGAGCCCTTTCCTGTTTGCAATGGTGATGGACAGGTTGACGGACGAGATCAGACTGGAGTCTCCATGGACCATGATGTTCGCGGATGACATCATGATCTGTAGGGAGAGTAGGGAGCAGGCTGAATCGAGCCTTGAGAGGTGGAGGTACGCACTGGAGAGAAGGGGAATGTTAGTCAGTAGGAGAAAGACGGAGTACATGTGCGTAAATGAGAGGGAGGGTGGTGGTATGGTGCGGTTGCAAGGAGTTGAGGTGGGGAAGGTGGATTGGTTTAAATACTTGGGATCAACTGTCCAAAGTAACGGAGAGTGTGGGAGAGAAGTGAAAAAGAGAGTGCAGGCAGGATGGAGTGGGTGGAGAAGAGTTGCAGGAGTGATTTGTGACAGAAGGGTAGCTGCAAGAGTGAAGGGGAAAGTATACAAGACGGTAGTGAGACCAGCTATGTTGTATGGTTTGGAGGCGGTGGCGCTAACAAAAGACAGGAAGTAGAGCTGGAGGTGGCAGAGTTAAAGATGCTGCGATTCTCGTTGGGAGTGACGAGGATGGATAGGATAAGAAATGAGTGTATTAGAGGGACAGCGCAGGTAGGACGGTTTGGAGACAAAGTGAGAGAGGCGAGATTGCGATGGTTTGGACATGTGCACAGGAGGGAAACGGAGTATATCGGGAGAAGGATGTTGAAGATGGAGCCGCCAGGCAGGAGGAGAAGAGGAAGGCCAAAGAAGAGGTTCATGGATGCGGTGAGGGCGGACATGCGGGTGGTTGGAGTGTCAATGGAAGATGTGGAGGATAGAGCAAAATGGAGACAGTTGGTCCGCTGTGGCGACCCCTTGCGGGAGCAAGCCGAAAGAGGAAGAAGAAGATATATATATATATATATATATATATATATATATATATATATATATATATATATATGTATATGTATATATATATATATATATATATATATATATATATATATATATATATATATATATATATATATGTATGTATATGTGTGTCAGGTCAGGTCAGGTATGGGAGCATGTGCCAGAACAGCGCGTCGCTGCGTCCACTTTCCGCCGGTACTCCAGGGGCCTCCGTCTGGCCATCCCCCAGGCAGATGCCAGGCCCATCCCCATCTCCTTGAGATGATGGTCAACCTGCTGCAACCATGAGGCACGTGGTCGGCCCACTGGCCTCCTCCACTCATGAGACTCCCTCGCTGAGAGAATCTGGTGAGCAGGATCAGCGTCAGGAAAACGAGCCACATGTCCATACAGCCGCAGCTGACGCTTACGGACTATGCAGGTAACAAATCTCATCCGAGTCTCTCTCAGCAACCGCTCGTTGGACACAAAATCCGACCAGCGATAGCCAAGGATTCTCCGAAGAGACCTGGTACCAAAGGAATTAAGTCTCCGTCTCAGATCCTTGGTCAAAGTCCAAGTCTCGCACCCATAGAGCAAGACTGGAAGTACCAAGGACCTGAAGACTCGGACTTTCGTCCTCCCGCAGAGGTACCGGCAGCGCCACACCCCATGATCCAGTGAATCCATGACTCCCCAGGCCCGACCCAGACGTCTATTGACCTCCGGCTCACAACCTGCGGAGACATGAATATCACTGCCAAGGTAAGTGAATCTATCCACGACCTCAACATCCTCACCACAAAC
>NC_140972.1:12949883-12994883 GCF_056783735.1 Eptatretus burgeri
TGGCCGAAAACAAGCTTTTTTTCACCAAACAAAAGCATTGTCTGACTCAACTTTTTGTTCTGCATCACCATTCTGAAGCAAAAACGAGTGATTTTATTGAAATAGTGAGTATTTTAGCTTCAAATTCGCAAAACGCTGCATTTCACAGAAAAAACTTGGAAACGCAAAAATGCTGAAATTGCCCGAAAAGAAGCTTTTTTCACCAAATCAAAGCATTGTCTGACTCATCTTTTTGTTCCACCTTTTTCTTCTGAAGTGAAAACGTATGATTTTGTTGAAAGAGTGAGTATTTTTGGCTTCAAATTAGCAAAACGCTGCATTTCACAGAAAATAACTTGTAAATGAAAAAATGCTCATCTTGGCCGAAAACAAGCTTTTTTCACCAAACAAAAGCATTGTCTGACTCAACTTTTTGTTCTACATCACTATTCTGAAGCAAAAACGTGTGATGTTATTGAAATAGTGAGCAGTGTATCTTTAAATTCGCAAAACGCTGCATTCACAGCAAAAAACTTTAAAATGCAAAAATGCTGAAATTGGCCAAAAATAAGCTTTTTTCACCATTCAAAAGCATTGTCTGACTCAACTTTTTGTTCATCATCACAATTCTGAAGCAAAAACGAGTGATTTTATTGAAATAGTGAGTATTTTAGCTTCAAATTTGCAAAACGCTGTGTTTCACAGAAAAAACTTGAAATGCAAAAATACAGAAATTGGCCTAAAACAAGCTTTTTTCAGCAAACAAAAGCATTGTCTGACTCAACATTTTGTTCATCATCACTATTCTGAAGCAAAAACGAGTGATTTTATTGAAAATAGTGAGTATTTTAGCTTCAGATTCGCAAAACACTGCATTTCACAGAAAAAACTTGTTCACGCAAAAATGCTCAAATTCGCCTAAAGCAAGTTTTTTCACCAAACAAACGCATTGTCTGACTCAACTTTTTGGTCTACATCACTATACTGAAGCGAAAACGCGTGATTTTATTGAAAAAGTGAGTATTTTAGCTTCAAATTTGCAAAACGCTGCATTTCACAGAAAAAACTTGTAAACGCAAAAATGCTGAAATTGACCGAAAACAAGCATTTTTCACCAAACAAAAGCATTGCCTGACTCAACTTTTTGTTCTCCATCACTATTCTGAAGCAAAAACGAGTGATTTTATTGAAATAGTGAGCATTTTAGCTTTAAATTCGCAAAACGCTGCATTCACAGAAAAAACTTGAAAATGCAAAAATGCTGAAATTGGCCAAAAACAATCTTTTTTCACCAATCAAAAGCATTGTCTGACTCAACTTTTTGTTCCACATCACTATTCTGAAGCCAAAACACGTGATTTTATTGAAATAGTATTTTAGCTTCACATTCGCAAAACGCTGCATTTCACAGAAAAAACTTGCAAACACAAAAATCATCAAATTGGCCTAAAACAAGCTTTTTCACCAAACAAAAGCATTGTCTGACTCAACTTTTTGTTCGACATCACTATTCTGAAGCGAAAACGTGTGATTTTGTTGAAATAGTGAGTATTTTAGCTTCAAATTCGCAAAACGCTGCATTTCACAGAAAAAAACTTGAAAATGCAAAAATGCTCATATTGGCCGAAAACAAGCTTTTTTCACCAAGCAAAAACATTGTCTGACTCAACTTTTTGTTCTACATCACGATTCTGAAGCGAAAACACATGATTTTATTGAAATAGTGAGTATTTTTGCTTCAAATGTGCAAAACGCTGCATTTCACAGAAAAAACTTGTTCACGCAAAAATGCTCAAATTGGCCGAAAACAAGCATTTTTCACCAAACAAAAGCATGTATGACTCAACTTTTTGTTCTGCATCACCATTCTGAAGCAAAAACGAGTGATTTTATTGAAATAGTGAGTATTTTAGCTTCAAATTCGCAAAACGCTGCATTTCACAGAAAAAACTTGGAAACGCAAAAATGCTGAAATTGCCCGAAAAGAAGCTTTTTTCACCAAATCAAAGCATTGTCTGACTCATACTTTTGTTCCACCTTTTTCTTCTGAAGTGAAAACGTATGATTTTGTTGAAAGAGTGAGTATTTTTGGCTTCAAATTAGCAAAACGCTGCATTTCACAGAAAATAACTTGTAAATGAAAAAATGCTCATCTTGGCCGAAAACAAGCTTTTTTCACCAAACAAAAGCATTGTCTGACTCAACTTTTTGTTCTACATCACTATTCTGAAGCAAAAACGTGTGATGTTATTGAAATAGTGAGTATTCTAGCTTCAAATTAGCAAAACGCTGTATTTCACACAAAAAAAACTTGTTCACACAAAAATGCTCACATTGGCCTAAAACAAGCTTTTTTCACCAAACAAAAGCATTGTCTGACTCAACTTTTTGTTCTGCATCACCATTCTGAAGCAAAAACGAGTGATTTTATTGAAATCGTGAGCATTTTAGCTTTAAATTCGCAAAACGCTGCATTCACAGAAAAAACTTGAAAATGCAAAAATGCTGAAATTGGCCTAAAACAAGCTTTCTTCACCAAACAAAACTTTTTGGACCACTTTTTGTTCTACATCACTATTCTGAAGGAAAAACGAGTGATTTTGTTGAAATAGTGAGTATTTTGGCTTCAAATTCGCAAAATGCTGCATTTCACAGAAAAAACTTGAAAACGCAAAAATGCTCAAATTGCCCGAAAAGAAGCTTTTTTTCACCAAACAAAAGCATTGTCTGACTCATCTTTTTGTTCCACATTACTATTTTGAAGCGAAAACGTGTGATTTTGTTGAAATTGTGAGTATTTTAGCTTCAAATTCGCAAAACGCTGCATTTCACAGAAAAAATTGCAAACACAAAAATGCTCAAATTGGCCAAAAACAAGCTTTTTTCACCAAACAAAAACATTGTCTGACTCAACTTTTTGTTCTCCATCACTATTCTGAAGCGTAAACGTAGGATTTTATTGAAATAGTGAGTATTTTAGCTTCAAATTAGCAAAACGCTGCATTTCACAGAAAATAACTTGTAAATGCAAAAATGCTCATCTTGGCCTAAAACAAGCTTTTTCACCAAACAAAAGCATTGTCTGACTCAACTTTTTGTTCTACATCACTATTCTGAAGCAAAAACGTGTGATGTTTTTGAAATAGTGAGCAGTTTATCTTTACATTCGCAAAACGCTGCATTCACAGAAAAAAACTTTTAAATGCAAAAATGCTGAAATTGGCCAAAAACAAGCTTTTTTCACCAATAAAAAGCATTGTCTGACTCAAATTTTTGTTCAACTTCATTATTCTGAAGCAAAAACGAGTGATTTTATTGAAATAGTGAGTATTTTAGCTTTAAATTCGCAAAACGCTGCATTTCACAGAAAAGAACTTGTAAACGCAAAAATGCTCGAATTGCCCTAAAAGAAGCTTTTTTCACCAAACAAAAGCATTGTCCGACTCATCTTTTTGTTCCACATTTCTATTCTGAAGTGAAAACGTATGATTTTATTGAAATAGTGAGTATTTTAGCTTCAAATTAGCAAAACGCTGCATTTCACAGAAAAAACTTGTAAACGCAAAAATGCTGAAATTGGCTGAAAACAAGCTTTTTTCACCAAACAAAAGCATTGCCTGACTCAACTTTTTGTTCATCATCACTATTCTGAAGCAAAAACGAGTGATTTTATTGAAATAGTGAGTATTTTAGCTTCAAATGCGCAAAACGCTGCATTTCACAGAAAAAACTTGAAATGCAAAAATGCAGAAATTGGCCTAAAACAAGCTTTTTTCAGCAAACAAAAGCATTGCCTGACTCAACTTTTTGTTCTACATCATTATTCTGAAGCAAAAACGAGTGATTTTATTGAAATAGTGAGTATTTTAGCTTCAAATTCGCAAAATGCTGCATTTCACAGAAAAGAACTTGTAAACGCAAAAATGCTCGAATTGCCCTAAAAGAAGCTTTTTTCACCAAACAAAAGCATTGTCCGACTCATCTTTTTGTTCCACATTTCTATTCTGAAGTGAAAACGTATGATTTTATTGAAATAGTGAGTATTTTAGCTTCAAATTAGCAAAACGCTGCATTTCACAGAAAAAACTTGTAAACGCAAAAATGCTGAAATTGGCTGAAAACAAGCTTTTTTCACCAAACAAAAGCATTGTCTGACTCAACTTTTTGTTCATCATCACTATTCTGAAGCAAAAACGAGTGATTTTATTGAAATAGTGAGTATTTTAGCTTCAAATGCGCAAAACGCTGCATTTCACAGAAAAAACTTGAAATGCAGAAATTGGCCTAAAACAAGCTTTTTCAGCAAACAAAAGCATTGTCTGACTCAACTTTTGTTCTACATCACTATTCTGAAGCGAAAACGCGTGATTTTGTTGAAAAAGTGAGTATTTTAGCTTCAAATTCGCAAAACGCTGCATTTCACAGAAAAAACTTGTAAATGCAAAAATGCTCAAATTGCCCTAAAAGAAGCTTTTTTCACCAAACAAAAGCATTGTCCGACTCATCTTTTTGTTCCACATTTCTATTCTGAAGTGAAAACGTATGATTTTATTGAAATAGTGAGTATTTTAGCTTCAAATTAGCAAAACGCTGCATTTCACAGAAAAAACTTGTAAACGCAAAAGTGCTGAAATTGGCTGAAAACAAGCTTTTTTCACCAAACAAAAGCATTGTCTGACTCAACTTTTTGTTCTGCATCACCATTCTGAAGCAAAAACGAGTGATGTTATTGATATAATGAGCATTTTAGCTTTAAATTCGCAAAACGCTGCATTCACAGAAAAAACTTGAAAATGCAAAAATGCTGAAATTGGCCTAAAACAAGCTTTTTTCAGCAAAGCATTGTCTGACTCAACATTTTGTTCTACATCACTATGCTGAAGCCAAAACACATGATTTTGTTGAAATAGTGAGTATTTTAGCTTCAAATTCGCAAAACGCTGCATTTCACAGAAAAAACTTGCAAACGCAAAAATGCTCAAATTGGCCTAAAACAAGCTTTTTTTCACCAAACAAAGGCATTGTCTGACTCAACTTTTTGGTCTACATCACTATGCTGAAGCGAAAACGCGTGATTTTATTGAAAAAGTGAGTATTTTAGCTTCAAAGTTGCAAAACGCTGCATTTCACAGAAAAAAATTGTAAACGCAAAAATGCTGAAATTGGCCGAAAACAAGCTTTTTTCACCAAACAAAAGCATTGTCTGACTCAACTTTTTGTTCTGCATCACCATTCTGAAGCAAAAACGAGTGATTTTATTGAAATAGTGAGTATTTTAGCTTCAAATTCGCAAAACGCTGCATTTCACAGAAAAACTTGGAAACGCAAAAAATGCTGAAATTGCCCGAAAAGAAGCTTTTTTCACCAAATCAAAGCATTGTCTGACTCATCTTTTGTTCCACCTTTTTCTTCTGAAGTGAAAACGTATGATTTTGTTGAAAGAGTGAGTATTTTTGGCTTCAAATTAGCAAAACGCTGCATTTCACAGAAAATAACTTGTAAATGAAAAAATGCTCATCTTGGCCGAAAACAAGCTTTTTCACCAAACAAAAGCATTGTCTGACTCAACTTTTTGTTCTACATCACTATTCTGAAGCAAAAACGTGTGATGTTATTGAAATAGTGAGTATTCTAGCTTCAAATTAGCAAAACGCTGTATTTCACAGAAAAAAAACTTGTTCACACAAAAATGCTCACATTGGCCTAAAACAAGCTTTTTTCACCAAACAAAAGCATTGTCTGACTCAACTTTTTGTTCTGCATCACCATTCTGAAGCAAAAACGAGTGATTTTATTGAAATCGTGAGCATTTTAGCTTCAAATTCGCAAAACGCTGCATTTCACAGAAAAAACTTGGAAACGCAAAAATGCTGAAATTGCCCGAAAAGAAGCTTTTTTCACCAAATCAAAGCATTGTCTGACTCATCTTTTTGTTCCACCTTTTTCTTCTGAAGTGAAAACGTATGATTTTGTTGAAAGAGTGAGTATTTTTGGCTTCAAATTAGCAAAACGCTGCATTTCACAGAAAATAACTTGTAAATGAAAAAATGCTCATCTTGGCCGAAAACAAGCTTTTTTCACCAAACAAAAGCATTGTCTGACTCAACTTTTTGTTCTACATCACTATTCTGAAGCAAAAACGTGTGATGTTATTGAAATAGTGAGCAGTGTATCTTTAAATTCGCAAAACGCTGCATTCACAGCAAAAAACTTTAAAATGCAAAAATGCTGAAATTGGCCAAAAATAAGCTTTTTTCACCATTCAAAAGCATTGTCTGACTCAACTTTTTGTTCATCATCACAATTCTGAAGCAAAAACGAGTGATTTTATTGAAATAGTGAGTATTTTAGCTTCAAATTCGCAAAACGCTGTATTTCACAGAAAAAACTTGAAATGCAAAAATACAGAAATTGGCCTAAAACAAGCTTTTTTCAGCAAACAAAAGCATTGTCTGACTCAACATTTTGTTCATCATCACTATTCTGAAGCAAAAACGAGTGATTTTATTGAAAATAGTGAGTATTTTAGCTTCAGATTCGCAAAACACTGCATTTCACAGAAAAAACTTGTTCACGCAAAAATGCTCAAATTCGCCTAAAGCAAGTTTTTTCACCAAACAAACGCATTGTCTGACTCAACTTTTTGGTCTACATCACTATACTGAAGCGAAAACGCGTGATTTTATTGAAAAAGTGAGTATTTTTGCTTCAAATTTGCAAAACGCTGCATTTCACAGAAAAAATTTGTAAACGCAAAAATGCTGAAATTGACCGAAAACAAGCATTTTTCACCAAACAAAAGCATTGCCTGACTCAACTTTTTGTTCTCCATCACTATTCTGAAGCAAAAACGAGTGATTTTATTGAAATAGTGAGCATTTTAGCTTTAAATTCGCAAAACGCTGCATTCACAGAAAAAACTTGAAAATGCAAAAATGCTGAAATTGGCCAAAAACAATCTTTTTTCACCAATCAAAAGCATTGTCTGACTCAACTTTTTGTTCCACATCACTATTCTGAAGCCAAAACACGTGATTTTATTGAAATAGTATTTTAGCTTCACATTCGCAAAACGCTGCATTTCACAGAAAAAAACTTGCAAACACAAAAATCATCAAATTGGCCTAAAACAAGCTTTTTCACCAAACAAAAGCATTGTCTGACTCAACTTTTTGTTCGACATCACTATTCTGAAGCGAAAACGTGTGATTTTTGTTGAAATAGTGAGTATTTTAGCTTCAAATTCGCAAAACGCTGCATTTCACAGAAAAAACTTGCAAACACAAAAATCATCAAATTGGCCTAAAACAAGCTTTTTCACCAAACAAAAGCATTGTCTGACTCAACTTTTTGTTCGACATCACTATTCTGAAGCGAAAACGTGTGATTTTGTTGAAATAGTGAGTATTTTAGCTTCAAATTCGCAAAACGCTGCATTTCACAGAAAAAACTTGAAAATGCAAAAATGCTCATATTGGCCGAAAACAAGCTTTTTCACCAATCAAAAGCATTGTCTGACTCAAATTTTTGTTCATCATCACTATTCTGAAGCAAAAACGAGTGATTTTATTGAAATAGTGAGTATTTTCGCTTCAGATTCGAAAAACACTGCATTTCACAGAAAAAAAACTTGAAACGCAAAAATGCTGAAATTGGCCTAAAACAAGCTTTTTTCACCAAGCAAAAACATTGTCTGACAACTTTTTGTTCTACATCACGATTCTGAAGCGAAAACACATGATTTTATTGAAATAGTGAGTATTTTTACTTCAAATTAACAAAACGCTGCATTTCACAGAAAAAACTTGCTCACACAAAAATGCTCACATTGGCCTAAAACAAGCTTTTTTCACCAAACAAAAGCATTGTCTGACTCAACTTTTTGTTCTGCATCACCATTCTGAAGCAAAAACGAGTGATTTTATTGAAATTGTGAGCATTTTAGCTTTAAATTCGCAAAACGCTGCATTCACAGAAAAAACTTGAAAATGCAAAAATGCTGAAATTGGCCTAAAACAAGCTTTCTTCACCAAACAAAACTTTTTGGACCACTTTTTGTTCTACATCACTATTCTGAAGGAAAAACGAGTGATTTTGTTGAAATAGTGAGTATTTTGGCTTCAAATTCGCAAAATGCTGCATTTCACAGAAAAAACTTGAAAACGCAAAAATGCTCAAATTGCCCGAAAAGAAGCTTTTTTTCACCAAACAAAAGCATTGTCTGACTCATCTTTTTGTTCCACATTACTATTTTGAAGCGTAAACGTGTGATTTTGTTGAAATTGTGAGTATTTTAGCTTCAAATTCGCAAAACGCTGCATTTCACAGAAAAAATTGCAAACACAAAAATGCTCAAATTGGCCAAAAACAAGCTTTTTCACCAAACAAAAGCATTGTCTGACTCAACTTTTTGTTCTACATCACTATTCTGAAGCAAAAACGTGTGATGTTTTTGAAATAGTGAGCAGTTTATCTTTACATTCGTAAAACGCTGCATTCACAGAAAAAAACTTTTAAATGCAAAAATGCTGAAATTGGCCAAAAACAAGCTTTTTTCACCAATAAAAAGCATTGTCTGACTCAAATTTTTGTTCATCATCATTATTCTGAAGCAAAAACGAGTGATTTTATTGAAATAGTGAGTATTTTAGCTTCAAATTCGCAAAATGCTGCATTTCACAGAAAAGAACTTGTAAACGCAAAAATGCTCGAATTGCCCTAAAAGAAGCTTTTTTCACCAAACAAAAGCATTGTCCGACTCATCTTTTTGTTCCACATTTCTATTCTGAAGTGAAAACGTATGATTTTATTGAAATAGTGAGTATTTTAGCTTCAAATTAGCAAAACGCTGCATTTCACAGAAAAAACTTGGAAACGCAAAAATGCTGAAATTGGCTGAAAACAAGCTTTTTTCACCAAACAAAAGCATTGTCTGACTCAACTTTTTGTTCTACATCACTATTCTGAAGCGAAAACGCATGATTTTGTTGAAATAGTGAGTATTTTAGCTTCAAATTCGCAAAACGCTGCATTTCACAGAAAAAACTTGTAAATGCAAAAATGCTCAAATTGCCCTAAAAGAAGCTTTTTTCACCAAACAAAAGCATTGTCCGACTCATCTTTTGTTCCACATTTCTATTCTGAAGTGAAAACGTATGATTTTATTGAAATAGTGAGTATTTTAGCTTCAAAGTTGCAAAACGCTGCATTTCACAGAAAAAATTTGTAAACGCAAAAATGCTGAAATTGGCCGAAAACAAGCTTTTTTTCACCAAACAAAAGCATTGTCTGACTCAACTTTTTGTTCTGCATCACCATTCTGAAGCAAAAACGAGTGATTTTATTGAAATAGTGAGTATTTTAGCTTCAAATTCGCAAAACGCTGCATTTCACAGAAAAAACTTGGAAACGCAAAAATGCTGAAATTGCCCGAAAAGAAGCTTTTTTCACCAAATCAAAGCATTGTCTGACTCATCTTTTTGTTCCACCTTTTTCTTCTGAAGTGAAAACGTATGATTTTGTTGAAAGAGTGAGTATTTTTGGCTTCAAATTAGCAAAACGCTGCATTTCACAGAAAATAACTTGTAAATGAAAAAATGCTCATCTTGGCCGAAAACAAGCTTTTTCACCAAACAAAAGCATTGTCTGACTCAACTTTTTGTTCTACATCACTATTCTGAAGCAAAAACGTGTGATGTTATTGAAATAGTGAGCAGTGTATCTTTAAATTCGCAAAACGCTGCATTCACAGCAAAAAACTTTAAAATGCAAAAATGCTGAAATTGGCCAAAAATAAGCTTTTTTCACCATTCAAAAGCATTGTCTGACTCAACTTTTTGTTCATCATCACAATTCTGAAGCAAAAACGAGTGATTTTATTGAAATAGTGAGTATTTTAGCTTCAAATTCGCAAAACGCTGTGTTTCACAGAAAAAACTTGAAATGCAAAAATACAGAAATTGGCCTAAAACAAGCTTTTTTCAGCAAACAAAAGCATTGTCTGACTCAACATTTTGTTCATCATCACTATTCTGAAGCAAAAACGAGTGATTTTATTGAAAATAGTGAGTATTTTAGCTTCAGATTCGCAAAACACTGCATTTCACAGAAAAAACTTGTTCACGCAAAAATGCTCAAATTCGCCTAAAGCAAGTTTTTTCACCAAACAAACGCATTGTCTGACTCAACTTTTTGGTCTACATCACTATACTGAAGCGAAAACGCGTGATTTTATTGAAAAAGTGAGTATTTTAGCTTCAAATTTGCAAAACGCTGCATTTCACAGAAAAAACTTGTAAACGCAAAAATGCTGAAATTGACCGAAAACAAGCATTTTTCACCAAACAAAAGCATTGCCTGACTCAACTTTTTGTTCTCCATCACTATTCTGAAGCAAAAACGAGTGATTTTATTGAAATAGTGAGCATTTTAGCTTTAAATTCGCAAAACGCTGCATTCACAGAAAAAACTTGAAAATGCAAAAATGCTGAAATTGGCCAAAAACAATCTTTTTTCACCAATCAAAAGCATTGTCTGACTCAACTTTTTGTTCCACATCACTATTCTGAAGCCAAAACACGTGATTTTATTGAAATAGTATTTTAGCTTCACATTCGCAAAACGCTGCATTTCACAGAAAAAAACTTGCAAACACAAAAATCATCAAATTGGCCTAAAACAAGCTTTTTCACCAAACAAAAGCATTGTCTGACTCAACTTTTTGTTCGACATCACTATTCTGAAGCGAAAACGTGTGATTTTGTTGAAATAGTGAGTATTTTAGCTTCAAATTCGCAAAACGCTGCATTTCACAGAAAAAACTTGAAAATGCAAAAATGCTCATATTGGCCGAAAACAAGCTTTTTCACCAAGCAAAAACATTGTCTGACTCAACTTTTTGTTCTACATCACGATTCTGAAGCGAAAACACATGATTTTATTGAAATAGTGAGTATTTTTGCTTCAAATGTGCAAAACGCTGCATTTCACAGAAAAAACTTTTAAATGCAAAAATGCTCAAATTGTCCTAAAAAGAGCATTTCACCAAACAAAAGCATCGTATGACTCAACTTTTTCTTCTACATCACTATTCTGAAGCGAAAACGTGTGATTTTATTGAAATAGTGAGTATTTTAGCTTCAGATTCGCAAAACGCTGCATTTCACAGAAATAACTTGAAAAGGCAAAAATGCTGAAATTGACCTAAAACAAGCTTTTTTCACCAAACAAAAGCATCGTCTGACTCATCTTTTGTTCCACCTTTTTCTTCTGAAGTGAAAACGTATGATTTTGTTGAAAGAGTGAGTATTTTTGGCTTCAAATTAGCAAAACGCTGCATTTCACAGAAAATAACTTGTAAATGAAAAAATGCTCATCTTGGCCGAAAACAAGCTTTTTTCACCAAACAAAAGCATTGTCTGACTCAACTTTTTGTTCTACATCACTATTCTGAAGCAAAAACGTGTGATGTTATTGAAATAGTGAGTATTCTAGCTTCAAATTAGCAAAACGCTGTATTTCACACAAAAAAACTTGTTCACACAAAAATGCTCACATTCGCCTAAAACAAGCTTTTTTCACCAAACAAAAGCATTGTCTGACTCAACTTTTTGTTCTGCATCACCATTCTGAAGCAAAAACGAGTGATTTTATTGAAATCGTGAGCATTTTAGCTTTAAATTCGCAAAACGCTGCATTCACAGAAAAAACTTGAAAATGCAAAAATGCTGAAATTGGCCTAAAACAAGCTTTCTTCACCAAACAAAACTTTTTGGACCACTTTTTGTTCTACATCACTATTCTGAAGGAAAAACGAGTGATTTTGTTGAAATAGTGAGTATTTTGGCTTCAAATTCGCAAAATGCTGCATTTCACAGAAAAACTTGAAAACGCAAAAATGCTCAAATTGCCCGAAAAGAAGCTTTTTTCACCAAACAAAAGCATTGTCTGACTCATCTTTTTGTTCCACATTACTATTTTGAAGCGAAAACGTGTGATTTTGTTGAAATTGTGAGTATTTTAGCTTCAAATTCGCAAAACGCTGCATTTCACAGAAAAAATTGCAAACACAAAAATGCTCAAATTGGCCAAAAACAAGCTTTTTCACCAAACAAAAACATTGTCTGACTCAACTTTTTGTTCTCCATCACTATTCTGAAGCGTAAACGTAGGATTTTATTGAAATAGTGAGTATTTTAGCTTCAAATTAGCAAAACGCTGCATTTCACAGAAAATAACTTGTAAATGCAAAAATGCTCATCTTGGCCTAAAACAAGCTTTTTCACCAAACAAAAGCATTGTCTGACTCAACTTTTTGTTCTACATCACTATTCTGAAGCAAAAACGTGTGATGTTTTTGAAATAGTGAGCAGTTTATCTTTACATTCGCAAAACGCTGCATTCACAGAAAAAAACTTTTAAATGCAAAAATGCTGAAATTGGCCAAAAACAAGCTTTTTCACCAATAAAAAGCATTGTCTGACTCAAATTTTTGTTCAACTTCATTATTCTGAAGCAAAAACGAGTGATTTTATTGAAATAGTGAGTATTTTAGCTTTAAATTCGCAAAACGCTGCATTTCACAGAAAAGAACTTGTAAACGCAAAAATGCTCGAATTGCCCTAAAAGAAGCTTTTTCACCAAACAAAAGCATTGTCCGACTCATCTTTTTGTTCCACATTTCTATTCTGAAGTGAAAACGTATGATTTTATTGAAATAGTGAGTATTTTAGCTTCAAATTAGCAAAACGCTGCATTTCACAGAAAAAACTTGTAAACGCAAAAATGCTGAAATTGGCTGAAAACAAGCTTTTTCACCAAACAAAAGCATTGCCTGACTCAACTTTTTGTTCATCATCACTATTCTGAAGCAAAAACGAGTGATTTTATTGAAATAGTGAGTATTTTAGCTTCAAATGCGCAAAACGCTGCATTTCACAGAAAAAACTTGAAATGCAAAAATGCAGAAATTGGCCTAAAACAAGCTTTTTTCAGCAAACAAAAGCATTGCCTGACTCAACTTTTTGTTCTACATCATTATTCTGAAGCAAAAACGAGTGATTTTATTGAAATAGTGAGTATTTTAGCTTCAAATTCGCAAAATGCTGCATTTCACAGAAAAGAACTTGTAAACGCAAAAATGCTCGAATTGCCCTAAAAGAAGCTTTTTTCACCAAACAAAAGCATTGTCCGACTCATCTTTTTGTTCCACATTTCTATTCTGAAGTGAAAACGTATGATTTTATTGAAATAGTGAGTATTTTAGCTTCAAATTAGCAAAACGCTGCATTTCACAGAAAAAACTTGTAAACGCAAAAATGCTGAAATTGGCTGAAAACAAGCTTTTTCACCAAACAAAAGCATTGTCTGACTCAACTTTTTGTTCATCATCACTATTCTGAAGCAAAAACGAGTGATTTTATTGAAATAGTGAGTATTTTAGCTTCAAATGCATAAACGCTGCATTTCACAGAAAAAACTTGAAATGCAGAAATTGGCCTAAAACAAGCTTTTTTCAGCAAACAAAAGCATTGTCTGACTCAACTTTTTGTTCTACATCACTATTCTGAAGCGAAAACGCGTGATTTTGTTGAAAAAGTGAGTATTTTAGCTTCAAATTCGCAAAACGCTGCATTTCACAGAAAAAACTTGTAAATGCAAAAATGCTCAAATTGCCCTAAAAGAAGCTTTTTTCACCAAACAAAAGCATTGTCCGACTCATCTTTTTGTTCCACATTTCTATTCTGAAGTGAAAACGTATGATTTTATTGAAATAGTGAGTATTTTAGCTTCAAATTAGCAAAACGCTGCATTTCACAGAAAAAACTTGTAAACGCAAAAGTGCTGAAATTGGCTGAAAACAAGCTTTTTTCACCAAACAAAAGCATTGTCTGACTCAACTTTTTGTTCTGCATCACCATTCTGAAGCAAAAACGAGTGATGTTATTGATATAATGAGCATTTTAGCTTTAAATTCGCAAAACGCTGCATTCACAGAAAAAACTTGAAAATGCAAAAATGCTGAAATTGGCCTAAAACAAGCTTTTTCAGCAAAGCATTGTCTGACTCAACATTTTGTTCTACATCACTATGCTGAAGCCAAAACACATGATTTTGTTGAAATAGTGAGTATTTTAGCTTCAAATTCGCAAAACGCTGCATTTCACAGAAAAACTTGCAAACGCAAAAATGCTCAAATTGGCCTAAAACAAGCTTTTTTTCACCAAACAAAGGCATTGTCTGACTCAACTTTTTGGTCTACATCACTATGCTGAAGCGAAAACGCGTGATTTTATTGAAAAAGTGAGTATTTTAGCTTCAAAGTTGCAAAACGCTGCATTTCACAGAAAAAAATTGTAAACGCAAAAATGCTGAAATTGGCCGAAAACAAGCTTTTTTTCACCAAACAAAAGCATTGTCTGACTCAACTTTTTGTTCTGCATCACCATTCTGAAGCAAAAACGAGTGATTTTATTGAAATAGTGAGTATTTTAGCTTCAAATTCGCAAAACGCTGCATTTCACAGAAAAAACTTGGAAACGCAAAAATGCTGAAATTGCCCGAAAAGAAGCTTTTTTCACCAAATCAAAGCATTGTCTGACTCATCTTTTTGTTCCACCTTTTTCTTCTGAAGTGAAAACGTATGATTTTGTTGAAAGAGTGAGTATTTTTGGCTTCAAATTAGCAAAACGCTGCATTTCACAGAAAATAACTTGTAAATGAAAAAATGCTCATCTTGGCCGAAAACAAGCTTTTTTCACCAAACAAAAGCATTGTCTGACTCAACTTTTTGTTCTACATCACTATTCTGAAGCAAAAACGTGTGATGTTATTGAAATAGTGAGTATTCTAGCTTCAAATTAGCAAAACGCTGTATTTCACAGAAAAAAAACTTGTTCACACAAAAATGCTCACATTGGCCTAAAACAAGCTTTTTTCACCAAACAAAAGCATTGTCTGACTCAACTTTTTGTTCTGCATCACCATTCTGAAGCAAAAACGAGTGATTTTATTGAAATCGTGAGCATTTTAGCTTCAAATTCGCAAAACGCTGCATTTCACAGAAAAAAACTTGGAAACGCAAAAATGCTGAAATTGCCCGAAAAGAAGCTTTTTTCACCAAATCAAAGCATTGTCTGACTCATCTTTTTGTTCCACCTTTTTCTTCTGAAGTGAAAACGTATGATTTTGTTGAAAGAGTGAGTATTTTTGGCTTCAAATTAGCAAAACGCTGCATTTCACAGAAAATAACTTGTAAATGAAAAAATGCTCATCTTGGCCGAAAACAAGCTTTTTTCACCAAACAAAAGCATTGTCTGACTCAACTTTTTGTTCTACATCACTATTCTGAAGCAAAAACGTGTGATGTTATTGAAATAGTGAGCAGTGTATCTTTAAATTCGCAAAACGCTGCATTCACAGCAAAAAACTTTAAAATGCAAAAATGCTGAAATTGGCCAAAAATAAGCTTTTTTCACCATTCAAAAGCATTGTCTGACTCAACCTTTTGTTCATCATCACAATTCTGAAGCAAAAACGAGTGATTTTATTGAAATAGTGAGTATTTTAGCTTCAAATTCGCAAAACGCTGTATTTCACAGAAAAAACTTGAAATGCAAAAATACAGAAATTGGCCTAAAACAAGCTTTTTTCAGCAAACAAAAGCATTGTCTGACTCAACATTTTGTTCATCATCACTATTCTGAAGCAAAAACGAGTGATTTTATTGAAAATAGTGAGTATTTTAGCTTCAGATTCGCAAAACACTGCATTTCACAGAAAAAACTTGTTCACGCAAAAATGCTCAAATTCGCCTAAAGCAAGTTTTTTTCACCAAACAAACGCATTGTCTGACTCAACTTTTTGGTCTACATCACTATACTGAAGCGAAAACGCGTGATTTTATTGAAAAAGTGAGTATTTTAGCTTCAAATTTGCAAAACGCTGCATTTCACAGAAAAAATTTGTAAACGCAAAAATGCTGAAATTGACCGAAAACAAGCATTTTTCACCAAACAAAAGCATTGCCTGACTCAACTTTTTGTTCTCCATCACTATTCTGAAGCAAAAACGAGTGATTTTATTGAAATAGTGAGCATTTTAGCTTTAAATTCGCAAAACGCTGCATTCACAGAAAAAACTTGAAAATGCAAAAATGCTGAAATTGGCCAAAAACAATCTTTTTTCACCAATCAAAAGCATTGTCTGACTCAACTTTTTGTTCCACATCACTATTCTGAAGCCAAAACACGTGATTTTATTGAAATAGTATTTTAGCTTCACATTCGCAAAACGCTGCATTTCACAGAAAAAACTTGCAAACACAAAAATCATCAAATTGGCCTAAAACAAGCTTTTTCACCAAACAAAAGCATTGTCTGACTCAACTTTTTGTTCGACATCACTATTCTGAAGCGAAAACGTGTGATTTTTGTTGAAATAGTGAGTATTTTAGCTTCAAATTCGCAAAACGCTGCATTTCACAGAAAAAAACTTGCAAACACAAAAATCATCAAATTGGCCTAAAACAAGCTTTTTCACCAAACAAAAGCATTGTCTGACTCAACTTTTTGTTCGACATCACTATTCTGAAGCGAAAACGTGTGATTTTGTTGAAATAGTGAGTATTTTAGCTTCAAATTCGCAAAACGCTGCATTTCACAGAAAAAAACTTGAAAATGCAAAAATGCTCATATTGGCCGAAAACAAGCTTTTTTCACCAAGCAAAAACATTGTCTGACTCAACTTTTTGTTCTACATCACGATTCTGAAGCGAAAACACATGATTTTATTGAAATAGTGAGTATTTTTGCTTCAAATGTGCAAAACGCTGCATTTCACAGAAAAAACTTGTTCACGCAAAAATGCTCAAATTGGCCGAAAACAAGCATTTTTCACCAAACAAAAGCATGTATGACTCAACTTTTTGTTCTACAATGCTATACTGAAGCGAACACGCGTGATTTTATTGAAAAAGTGAGTATTTTTGCCTCAAATTCGCAAAACGCTGCATTTCACAGAAAAAAACTTGTAAACGCAAAAATGCTGAAATTGGCCGAAAACAAGCTTTTTTTTCACCAAAGAAAAGCATTGTCTGACAACATTTTGTTCTGCATCACTATTCTGAAGGAAAAACGAGTGATTTTATTGAAATAGTGAGCATTTTAGCTTTAAATTCGCAAAACGCTGCATTTCACAGAAAAAACTTGCAAACGCAAAAATGCTCAAATTGGCCTAAAATAAGCTTTTTTCACCAAACAAAGGCATTGTCTGACTCAACTTTTTGTTCTACATCACGAGTCTGAAGCGAAAACGTGTGATTTTGTTGAAATAGTGAGTATTTTGGCTTCAAATTCACAAAATGCTGCATTTCACAGAAAAAACTTGCAAACGCAAAAATGCTCAGATTGGCCTAAAACAAGCTTTTTCGCCAAACAAACGCATTGTCTGACTCAACTTTTTGTTCTACATCACTATTCTGAAGCAAAAAACGTGTGATGTTATTGAAATAGTGAGCAGTGTATCTTGAAATTCGCAAAACGCTGCATTAACAGAAAAAACTTGAAAATGCAAAAATGCTGAAATTGGCCAAAAACAAGCTTTTTCACCAATCAAAAGCATTGTCTGACTCAACTTTTTGTTCCACATCACTATTCTGAAGCCAAAACACGTGATTTTATTGAAATAGTATTTTAGCTTCCAATTCGCAAAATGCTGCATTTCACAGAAAAACTTGGAAACGCAAAAATGCTGAAATTGGCCGAAAACAAGCTTTTTTCACCAAACAAAAGCATTGCCTGACTCAACTTTTTGTTCTGCATCATCATTCTGAAGCAAAAACGAGTGATTTTATTGAAATAGTGAGTATTTTAGCTTCAAATTCGCAAAACGCTGTATTTCACAGAAACAACTTGAAATGCAAAAATACAGAAATTGGCCTAAAACAAGCTTTTTTCAGCAAACAAAAGCATTGTCTGACTCAACATTTTGTTCTACATCACTATGCTGAAGCCAAAAACACATGATTTTGTTGAAATAGTGAGTATTTTAGCTTCAAATTCGCAAAACGCTGCATTTCACAGCAAAAAACTTGTAAACGCAAAAATGCTCATCTTGGCCTAAAACAAGCTTTTTTCACCAATCAAAAGCATTGCCTGACTCAAATTTTTGTTCATCATCATTATTCTGAAGCAAAAACGAGTGATTTTATTGAAATAGTGAGTATTTTAGCTTCAAATTCGCAAAACGCTGCATTTCACAGAAAAAAACTTGAAATGCAAAAATACAGAAATTGGCCTAAAACAAGCTTTTTTCAGCAAACAAATGCATTGTCTGACAACTTTTTGTTCTACATCACTATTCTGAAGCGAAAACGCGTGATTTTATTGAAATAGTTAGTATTTTATCTTTAAATTCGCAAAACGCTGCATTCACAGAAAAAAACTTGAAAATGCAAAAATGCTGAAATTTGCCTAAAACAAGCTTTTTTCAGCAAACAAAAGCATTGTCTGACTCAACATTTTGTTCTTCATCACTATGCTGAAGCCAAAACACATGATTTTGTTGAAATAGTGAGTATTTTATCTTCAAATTCGCAAAACGCTGCATTTCACAGAAAAGAACTTGTAAACGCAAAAATGCTCGAATTGCCCTAAAAGAAGCTTTTTTCACCAAACAAAAGCATTGTCCGACTCATCTTTTTGTTCCACATTTCTATTCTGAAGTGAAAACGTATGATTTTATTGAAATAGTGAGTATTTTAGCTTCAAATTAGCAAAACGCTGCATTTCACAGAAAAAACTTGTAAACGCAAAAATGCTGAAATTGGCTGAAAACAAGCTTTTTTCACCAAACAAAAGCATTGTCTGACTCAACTTTTTGTTCATCATCACTATTCTGAAGCAAAAACGAGTGATTTTATTGAAATAGTGAGTATTTTAGCTTCAAATGCGCAAAACGCTGCATTTCACAGAAAAAACTTGAAATGCAGAAATTGGCCTAAAACAAGCTTTTTTCAGCAAACAAAAGCATTGTCTGACTCAACTTTTTGTTCTACATCACTATTCTGAAGCGAAAACGCGTGATTTTGTTGAAAAAGTGAGTATTTTAGCTTCAAATTCGCAAAACGCTGCATTTCACAGAAAAAACTTGTAAATGCAAAAATGCTCAAATTGCCCTAAAAGAAGCTTTTTCACCAAACAAAAGCATTGTCCGACTCATCTTTTTGTTCCACATTTCTATTCTGAAGTGAAAACGTATGATTTTATTGAAATAGTGAGTATTTTAGCTTCAAATTAGCAAAACGCTGCATTTCACAGAAAAAACTTGTAAACGCAAAAGTGCTGAAATTGGCTGAAAACAAGCTTTTTTCACCAAACAAAAGCATTGTCTGACTCAACTTTTTGTTCTGCATCACCATTCTGAAGCAAAAACGAGTGATGTTATTGATATAATGAGCATTTTAGCTTTAAATTCGCAAAACGCTGCATTCACAGAAAAAACTTGAAAATGCAAAAATGCTGAAATTGGCCTAAAACAAGCTTTTTCAGCAAAGCATTGTCTGACTCAACATTTTGTTCTACATCACTATGCTGAAGCCAAAACACATGATTTTGTTGAAATAGTGAGTATTTTAGCTTCAAATTCGCAAAACGCTGCATTTCACAGAAAAAACTTGCAAACGCAAAAATGCTCAAATTGGCCTAAAACAAGCTTTTTTTCACCAAACAAAGGCATTGTCTGACTCAACTTTTTGGTCTACATCACTATGCTGAAGCGAAAACGCGTGATTTTATTGAAAAAGTGAGTATTTTAGCTTCAAAGTTGCAAAACGCTGCATTTCACAGAAAAAAATTGTAAACGCAAAAATGCTGAAATTGGCCGAAAACAAGCTTTTTTTCACCAAACAAAAGCATTGTCTGACTCAACTTTTTGTTCTGCATCACCATTCTGAAGCAAAAACGAGTGATTTTATTGAAATAGTGAGTATTTTAGCTTCAAATTCGCAAAACGCTGCATTTCACAGAAAAAACTTGGAAACGCAAAAATGCTGAAATTGCCCGAAAAGAAGCTTTTTTCACCAAATCAAAGCATTGTCTGACTCATCTTTTTGTTCCACCTTTTTCTTCTGAAGTGAAAACGTATGATTTTGTTGAAAGAGTGAGTATTTTTGGCTTCAAATTAGCAAAACGCTGCATTTCACAGAAAATAACTTGTAAATGAAAAAATGCTCATCTTGGCCGAAAACAAGCTTTTTTCACCAAACAAAAGCATTGTCTGACTCAACTTTTTGTTCTACATCACTATTCTGAAGCAAAAACGTGTGATGTTATTGAAATAGTGAGTATTCTAGCTTCAAATTAGCAAAACGCTGTATTTCACAGAAAAAAAACTTGTTCACACAAAAATGCTCACATTGGCCTAAAACAAGCTTTTTTCACCAAACAAAAGCATTGTCTGACTCAACTTTTTGTTCTGCATCACCATTCTGAAGCAAAAACGAGTGATTTTATTGAAATCGTGAGCATTTTAGCTTCAAATTCGCAAAACGCTGCATTTCACAGAAAAAAACTTGGAAACGCAAAAATGCTGAAATTGCCCGAAAAGAAGCTTTTTTCACCAAATCAAAGCATTGTCTGACTCATCTTTTTGTTCCACCTTTTTCTTCTGAAGTGAAAACGTATGATTTTGTTGAAAGAGTGAGTATTTTTGGCTTCAAATTAGCAAAACGCTGCATTTCACAGAAAATAACTTGTAAATGAAAAAATGCTCATCTTGGCCGAAAACAAGCTTTTTTCACCAAACAAAAGCATTGTCTGACTCAACTTTTTGTTCTACATCACTATTCTGAAGCAAAAACGTGTGATGTTATTGAAATAGTGAGCAGTGTATCTTTAAATTCGCAAAACGCTGCATTCACAGCAAAAAACTTTAAAATGCAAAAATGCTGAAATTGGCCAAAAATAAGCTTTTTTCACCATTCAAAAGCATTGTCTGACTCAACTTTTTGTTCATCATCACAATTCTGAAGCAAAAACGAGTGATTTTATTGAAATAGTGAGTATTTTAGCTTCAAATTCGCAAAACGCTGTATTTCACAGAAAAAACTTGAAATGCAAAAATACAGAAATTGGCCTAAAACAAGCTTTTTTCAGCAAACAAAAGCATTGTCTGACTCAACATTTTGTTCATCATCACTATTCTGAAGCAAAAACGAGTGATTTTATTGAAAATAGTGAGTATTTTAGCTTCAGATTCGCAAAACACTGCATTTCACAGAAAAAACTTGTTCACGCAAAAATGCTCAAATTCGCCTAAAGCAAGTTTTTTCACCAAACAAACGCATTGTCTGACTCAACTTTTTGGTCTACATCACTATACTGAAGCGAAAACGCGTGATTTTATTGAAAAAGTGAGTATTTTTGCTTCAAATTTGCAAAACGCTGCATTTCACAGAAAAATTTGTAAACGCAAAAATGCTGAAATTGACCGAAAACAAGCATTTTTCACCAAACAAAAGCATTGCCTGACTCAACTTTTTGTTCTCCATCACTATTCTGAAGCAAAAACGAGTGATTTTATTGAAATAGTGAGCATTTTAGCTTTAAATTCGCAAAACGCTGCATTCACAGAAAAAACTTGAAAATGCAAAAATGCTGAAATTGGCCAAAAACAATCTTTTTTCACCAATCAAAAGCATTGTCTGACTCAACTTTTTGTTCCACATCACTATTCTGAAGCCAAAACACGTGATTTTATTGAAATAGTATTTTAGCTTCACATTCGCAAAACGCTGCATTTCACAGAAAAAAACTTGCAAACACAAAAATCATCAAATTGGCCTAAAACAAGCTTTTTCACCAAACAAAAGCATTGTCTGACTCAACTTTTTGTTCGACATCACTATTCTGAAGCGAAAACGTGTGATTTTTGTTGAAATAGTGAGTATTTTAGCTTCAAATTCGCAAAACGCTGCATTTCACAGAAAAAAACTTGCAAACACAAAAATCATCAAATTGGCCTAAAACAAGCTTTTTCACCAAACAAAAGCATTGTCTGACTCAACTTTTTGTTCGACATCACTATTCTGAAGCGAAAACGTGTGATTTTGTTGAAATAGTGAGTATTTTAGCTTCAAATTCGCAAAACGCTGCATTTCACAGAAAAAAACTTGAAAATGCAAAAATGCTCATATTGGCCGAAAACAAGCTTTTTTCACCAATCAAAAGCATTGTCTGACTCAAATTTTTGTTCATCATCACTATTCTGAAGCAAAAACGAGTGATTTTATTGAAATAGTGAGTATTTTCGCTTCAGATTCGAAAAACACTGCATTTCACAGAAAAAAAACTTGAAACGCAAAAATGCTGAAATTGGCCTAAAACAAGCTTTTTTCACCAAGCAAAAACATTGTCTGACAACTTTTTGTTCTACATCACGATTCTGAAGCGAAAACACATGATTTTATTGAAATAGTGAGTATTTTTACTTCAAATTAACAAAACGCTGCATTTCACAGAAAAAAACTTGCTCACACAAAAATGCTCACATTGGCCTAAAACAAGCTTTTTTCACCAAACAAAAGCATTGTCTGACTCAACTTTTTGTTCTGCATCACCATTCTGAAGCAAAAACGAGTGATTTTATTGAAATTGTGAGCATTTTAGCTTTAAATTCGCAAAACGCTGCATTCACAGAAAAAACTTGAAAATGCAAAAATGCTGAAATTGGCCTAAAACAAGCTTTCTTCACCAAACAAAACTTTTTGGACCACTTTTTGTTCTACATCACTATTCTGAAGGAAAAACGAGTGATTTTGTTGAAATAGTGAGTATTTTGGCTTCAAATTCGCAAAATGCTGCATTTCACAGAAAAAACTTGAAAACGCAAAAATGCTCAAATTGCCCGAAAAGAAGCTTTTTTTCACCAAACAAAAGCATTGTCTGACTCATCTTTTTGTTCCACATTACTATTTTGAAGCGTAAACGTGTGATTTTGTTGAAATTGTGAGTATTTTAGCTTCAAATTCGCAAAACGCTGCATTTCACAGAAAAAATTGCAAACACAAAAATGCTCAAATTGGCCAAAAACAAGCTTTTTCACCAAACAAAAGCATTGTCTGACTCAACTTTTTGTTCTACATCACTATTCTGAAGCAAAAACGTGTGATGTTTTTGAAATAGTGAGCAGTTTATCTTTACATTCGTAAAACGCTGCATTCACAGAAAAAAACTTTTAAATGCAAAAATGCTGAAATTGGCCAAAAACAAGCTTTTTCACCAATAAAAAGCATTGTCTGACTCAAATTTTTGTTCATCATCATTATTCTGAAGCAAAAACGAGTGATTTTATTGAAATAGTGAGTATTTTAGCTTCAAATTCGCAAAATGCTGCATTTCACAGAAAAGAACTTGTAAACGCAAAAATGCTCGAATTGCCCTAAAAGAAGCTTTTTTCACCAAACAAAAGCATTGTCCGACTCATCTTTTTGTTCCACATTTCTATTCTGAAGTGAAAACGTATGATTTTATTGAAATAGTGAGTATTTTAGCTTCAAATTAGCAAAACGCTGCATTTCACAGAAAAAACTTGGAAACGCAAAAATGCTGAAATTGGCTGAAAACAAGCTTTTTTCACCAAACAAAAGCATTGTCTGACTCAACTTTTTGTTCTACATCACTATTCTGAAGCGAAAACGCATGATTTTGTTGAAATAGTGAGTATTTTAGCTTCAAATTCGCAAAACGCTGCATTTCACAGAAAAAACTTGTAAATGCAAAAATGCTCAAATTGCCCTAAAAGAAGCTTTTTTCACCAAACAAAAGCATTGTCCGACTCATCTTTTTGTTCCACATTTCTATTCTGAAGTGAAAACGTATGATTTTATTGAAATAGTGAGTATTTTAGCTTCAAAGTTGCAAAACGCTGCATTTCACAGAAAAAATTTGTAAACGCAAAAATGCTGAAATTGGCCGAAAACAAGCTTTTTTTCACCAAACAAAAGCATTGTCTGACTCAACTTTTTGTTCTGCATCACCATTCTGAAGCAAAAACGAGTGATTTTATTGAAATAGTGAGTATTTTAGCTTCAAATTCGCAAAACGCTGCATTTCACAGAAAAAACTTGGAAACGCAAAAATGCTGAAATTGCCCGAAAAGAAGCTTTTTTCACCAAATCAAAGCATTGTCTGACTCATCTTTTTGTTCCACCTTTTTCTTCTGAAGTGAAAACGTATGATTTTGTTGAAAGAGTGAGTATTTTTGGCTTCAAATTAGCAAAACGCTGCATTTCACAGAAAATAACTTGTAAATGAAAAAATGCTCATCTTGGCCGAAAACAAGCTTTTTTCACCAAACAAAAGCATTGTCTGACTCAACTTTTTGTTCTACATCACTATTCTGAAGCAAAAACGTGTGATGTTATTGAAATAGTGAGCAGTGTATCTTTAAATTCGCAAAACGCTGCATTCACAGCAAAAAACTTTAAAATGCAAAAATGCTGAAATTGGCCAAAAATAAGCTTTTTTCACCATTCAAAAGCATTGTCTGACTCAACTTTTTGTTCATCATCACAATTCTGAAGCAAAAACGAGTGATTTTATTGAAATAGTGAGTATTTTAGCTTCAAATTAAAAAACGCTGTGTTTCACAGAAAAAACTTGAAATGCAAAAATACAGAAATTGGCCTAAAACAAGCTTTTTTCAGCAAACAAAAGCATTGTCTGACTCAACATTTTGTTCATCATCACTATTCTGAAGCAAAAACGAGTGATTTTATTGAAAATAGTGAGTATTTTAGCTTCAGATTCGCAAAACACTGCATTTCACAGAAAAAACTTGTTCACGCAAAAATGCTCAAATTCGCCTAAAGCAAGTTTTTTCACCAAACAAACGCATTGTCTGACTCAACTTTTTGGTCTACATCACTATACTGAAGCGAAAACGCGTGATTTTATTGAAAAAGTGAGTATTTTAGCTTCAAATTTGCAAAACGCTGCATTTCACAGAAAAAACTTGTAAACGCAAAAATGCTGAAATTGACCGAAAACAAGCATTTTTCACCAAACAAAAGCATTGCCTGACTCAACTTTTTGTTCTCCATCACTATTCTGAAGCAAAAACGAGTGATTTTATTGAAATAGTGAGCATTTTAGCTTTAAATTCGCAAAACGCTGCATTCACAGAAAAAACTTGAAAATGCAAAAATGCTGAAATTGGCCAAAAACAATCTTTTTTCACCAATCAAAAGCATTGTCTGACTCAACTTTTTGTTCCACATCACTATTCTGAAGCCAAAACACGTGATTTTATTGAAATAGTATTTTAGCTTCACATTCGCAAAACGCTGCATTTCACAGAAAAAAACTTGCAAACACAAAAATCATCAAATTGGCCTAAAACAAGCTTTTTCACCAAACAAAAGCATTGTCTGACTCAACTTTTTGTTCGACATCACTATTCTGAAGCGAAAACGTGTGATTTTGTTGAAATAGTGAGTATTTTAGCTTCAAATTCGCAAAACGCTGCATTTCACAGAAAAAAACTTGAAAATGCAAAAATGCTCATATTGGCCGAAAACAAGCTTTTTTCACCAAGCAAAAACATTGTCTGACTCAACTTTTTGTTCTACATCACGATTCTGAAGCGAAAACACATGATTTTATTGAAATAGTGAGTATTTTTGCTTCAAATGTGCAAAACGCTGCATTTCACAGAAAAAACTTGTTCACGCAAAAATGCTCAAATTGGCCGAAAACAAGCATTTTTCACCAAACAAAAGCATGTATGACTCAACTTTTTGTTCTGCATCACCATTCTGAAGCAAAAACGAGTGATTTTATTGAAATAGTGAGTATTTTAGCTTCAAATTCGCAAAACGCTGCATTTCACAGAAAAAAACTTGGAAACGCAAAAATGCTGAAATTGACCGAAAAGAAGCTTTTTTCACCAAATCAAAGCATTGTCTGACTCATCTTTTTGTTCCACCTTTTTCTTCTGAAGTGAAAACGTATGATTTTGTTGAAAGAGTGAGTATTTTTGGCTTCAAATTAGCAAAACGCTGCATTTCACAGAAAATAACTTGTAAATGAAAAAATGCTCATCTTGGCCGAAAACAAGCTTTTTTCACCAAACAAAAGCATTGTCTGACTCAACTTTTTGTTCTACATCACTATTCTGAAGCAAAAACGTGTGATGTTATTGAAATAGTGAGTATTCTAGCTTCAAATTAGCAAAACGCTGTATTTCACACAAAAAAAACTTGTTCACACAAAAATGCTCACATTGGCCTAAAACAAGCTTTTTTCACCAAACAAAAGCATTGTCTGACTCAACTTTTTGTTCTGCATCACCATTCTGAAGCAAAAACGAGTGATTTTATTGAAATCGTGAGCATTTTAGCTTTAAATTCGCAAAACGCTGCATTCACAGAAAAAACTTGAAAATGCAAAAATGCTGAAATTGGCCTAAAACAAGCTTTCTTCACCAAACAAAACTTTTTGGACCACTTTTTGTTCTACATCACTATTCTGAAGGAAAAACGAGTGATTTTGTTGAAATAGTGAGTATTTTGGCTTCAAATTCGCAAAATGCTGCATTTCACAGAAAAAACTTGAAAACGCAAAAATGCTCAAATTGCCCGAAAAGAAGCTTTTTTTCACCAAACAAAAGCATTGTCTGACTCATCTTTTTGTTCCACATTACTATTTTGAAGCGAAAACGTGTGATTTTGTTGAAATTGTGAGTATTTTAGCTTCAAATTCGCAAAACGCTGCATTTCACAGAAAAAATTGCAAACACAAAAATGCTCAAATTGGCCAAAAACAAGCTTTTTTCACCAAACAAAAACATTGTCTGACTCAACTTTTTGTTCTCCATCACTATTCTGAAGCGTAAACGTAGGATTTTATTGAAATAGTGAGTATTTTAGCTTCAAATTAGCAAAACGCTGCATTTCACAGAAAATAACTTGTAAATGCAAAAATGCTCATCTTGGCCTAAAACAAGCTTTTTCACCAAACAAAAGCATTGTCTGACTCAACTTTTTGTTCTACATCACTATTCTGAAGCAAAAACGTGTGATGTTTTTGAAATAGTGAGCAGTTTATCTTTACATTCGCAAAACGCTGCATTCACAGAAAAAACTTTTAAAATGCAAAAATGCTGAAATTGGCCAAAAACAAGCTTTTTTCACCAATAAAAAGCATTGTCTGACTCAAATTTTTGTTCAACTTCATTATTCTGAAGCAAAAACGAGTGATTTTATTGAAATAGTGAGTATTTTAGCTTTAAATTCGCAAAACGCTGCATTTCACAGAAAAGAACTTGTAAACGCAAAAATGCTCGAATTGCCCTAAAAGAAGCTTTTTTCACCAAACAAAAGCATTGTCCGACTCATCTTTTTGTTCCACATTTCTATTCTGAAGTGAAAACGTATGATTTTATTGAAATAGTGAGTATTTTAGCTTCAAATTAGCAAAACGCTGCATTTCACAGAAAAAACTTGTAAACGCAAAAATGCTGAAATTGGCTGAAAACAAGCTTTTTTCACCAAACAAAAGCATTGCCTGACTCAACTTTTTGTTCATCATCACTATTCTGAAGCAAAAACGAGTGATTTTATTGAAATAGTGAGTATTTTAGCTTCAAATGCGCAAAACGCTGCATTTCACAGAAAAAACTTGAAATGCAAAAATGCAGAAATTGGCCTAAAACAAGCTTTTTTCAGCAAACAAAAGCATTGCCTGACTCAACTTTTTGTTCTACATCATTATTCTGAAGCAAAAACGAGTGATTTTATTGAAATAGTGAGTATTTTAGCTTCAAATTCGCAAAATGCTGCATTTCACAGAAAAGAACTTGTAAACGCAAAAATGCTCGAATTGCCCTAAAAGAAGCTTTTTTCACCAAACAAAAGCATTGTCCGACTCATCTTTTTGTTCCACATTTCTATTCTGAAGTGAAAACGTATGATTTTATTGAAATAGTGAGTATTTTAGCTTCAAATTAGCAAAACGCTGCATTTCACAGAAAAAACTTGTAAACGCAAAAATGCTGAAATTGGCTGAAAACAAGCTTTTTTCACCAAACAAAAGCATTGTCTGACTCAACTTTTTGTTCATCATCACTATTCTGAAGCAAAAACGAGTGATTTTATTGAAATAGTGAGTATTTTAGCTTCAAATGCGCAAAACGCTGCATTTCACAGAAAAAACTTGAAATGCAGAAATTGGCCTAAAACAAGCTTTTTTCAGCAAACAAAAGCATTGTCTGACTCAACTTTTTGTTCTACATCACTATTCTGAAGCGAAAACGCGTGATTTTGTTGAAAAAGTGAGTATTTTAGCTTCAAATTCGCAAAACGCTGCATTTCACAGAAAAAACTTGTAAATGCAAAAATGCTCAAATTGCCCTAAAAGAAGCTTTTTTCACCAAACAAAAGCATTGTCCGACTCATCTTTTTGTTCCACATTTCTATTCTGAAGTGAAAACGTATGATTTTATTGAAATAGTGAGTATTTTAGCTTCAAATTAGCAAAACGCTGCATTTCACAGAAAAAACTTGTAAACGCAAAAGTGCTGAAATTGGCTGAAAACAAGCTTTTTTCACCAAACAAAAGCATTGTCTGACTCAACTTTTTGTTCTGCATCACCATTCTGAAGCAAAAACGAGTGATGTTATTGATATAATGAGCATTTTAGCTTTAAATTCGCAAAACGCTGCATTCACAGAAAAAACTTGAAAATGCAAAAATGCTGAAATTGGCCTAAAACAAGCTTTTTTCAGCAAAGCATTGTCTGACTCAACATTTTGTTCTACATCACTATGCTGAAGCCAAAACACATGATTTTGTTGAAATAGTGAGTATTTTAGCTTCAAATTCGCAAAACGCTGCATTTCACAGAAAAAACTTGCAAACGCAAAAATGCTCAAATTGGCCTAAAACAAGCTTTTTTTCACCAAACAAAGGCATTGTCTGACTCAACTTTTTGGTCTACATCACTATGCTGAAGCGAAAACGCGTGATTTTATTGAAAAAGTGAGTATTTTAGCTTCAAAGTTGCAAAACGCTGCATTTCACAGAAAAAAATTGTAAACGCAAAAATGCTGAAATTGGCCGAAAACAAGCTTTTTTTCACCAAACAAAAGCATTGTCTGACTCAACTTTTTGTTCTGCATCACCATTCTGAAGCAAAAACGAGTGATTTTATTGAAATAGTGAGTATTTTAGCTTCAAATTCGCAAAACGCTGCATTTCACAGAAAAAACTTGGAAACGCAAAAATGCTGAAATTGCCCGAAAAGAAGCTTTTTTCACCAAATCAAAGCATTGTCTGACTCATCTTTTTGTTCCACCTTTTTCTTCTGAAGTGAAAACGTATGATTTTGTTGAAAGAGTGAGTATTTTTGGCTTCAAATTAGCAAAACGCTGCATTTCACAGAAAATAACTTGTAAATGAAAAAATGCTCATCTTGGCCGAAAACAAGCTTTTTTCACCAAACAAAAGCATTGTCTGACTCAACTTTTTGTTCTACATCACTATTCTGAAGCAAAAACGTGTGATGTTATTGAAATAGTGAGTATTCTAGCTTCAAATTAGCAAAACGCTGTATTTCACAGAAAAAAAACTTGTTCACACAAAAATGCTCACATTGGCCTAAAACAAGCTTTTTTCACCAAACAAAAGCATTGTCTGACTCAACTTTTTGTTCTGCATCACCATTCTGAAGCAAAAACGAGTGATTTTATTGAAATCGTGAGCATTTTAGCTTCAAATTCGCAAAACGCTGCATTTCACAGAAAAAAACTTGGAAACGCAAAAATGCTGAAATTGCCCGAAAAGAAGCTTTTTTCACCAAATCAAAGCATTGTCTGACTCATCTTTTTGTTCCACCTTTTTCTTCTGAAGTGAAAACGTATGATTTTGTTGAAAGAGTGAGTATTTTTGGCTTCAAATTAGCAAAACGCTGCATTTCACAGAAAATAACTTGTAAATGAAAAAATGCTCATCTTGGCCGAAAACAAGCTTTTTTCACCAAACAAAAGCATTGTCTGACTCAACTTTTTGTTCTACATCACTATTCTGAAGCAAAAACGTGTGATGTTATTGAAATAGTGAGCAGTGTATCTTTAAATTCGCAAAACGCTGCATTCACAGCAAAAAACTTTAAAATGCAAAAATGCTGAAATTGGCCAAAAATAAGCTTTTTTCACCATTCAAAAGCATTGTCTGACTCAACTTTTTGTTCATCATCACAATTCTGAAGCAAAAACGAGTGATTTTATTGAAATAGTGAGTATTTTAGCTTCAAATTCGCAAAACGCTGTATTTCACAGAAAAAACTTGAAATGCAAAAATACAGAAATTGGCCTAAAACAAGCTTTTTCAGCAAACAAAAGCATTGTCTGACTCAACATTTTGTTCATCATCACTATTCTGAAGCAAAAACGAGTGATTTTATTGAAAATAGTGAGTATTTTAGCTTCAGATTCGCAAAACACTGCATTTCACAGAAAAAACTTGTTCACGCAAAAATGCTCAAATTCGCCTAAAGCAAGTTTTTTCACCAAACAAACGCATTGTCTGACTCAACTTTTTGGTCTACATCACTATACTGAAGCGAAAACGCGTGATTTTATTGAAAAAGTGAGTATTTTAGCTTCAAATTTGCAAAACGCTGCATTTCACAGAAAAAATTTGTAAACGCAAAATGCTGAAATTGACCGAAAACAAGCATTTTTCACCAAACAAAAGCATTGCCTGACTCAACTTTTTGTTCTCCATCACTATTCTGAAGCAAAAACGAGTGATTTTATTGAAATAGTGAGCATTTTAGCTTTAAATTCGCAAAACGCTGCATTCACAGAAAAAACTTGAAAATGCAAAAATGCTGAAATTGGCCAAAAACAATCTTTTTTCACCAATCAAAAGCATTGTCTGACTCAACTTTTTGTTCCACATCACTATTCTGAAGCCAAAACACGTGATTTTATTGAAATAGTATTTTAGCTTCACATTCGCAAAACGCTGCATTTCACAGAAAAAAACTTGCAAACACAAAAATCATCAAATTGGCCTAAAACAAGCTTTTTCACCAAACAAAAGCATTGTCTGACTCAACTTTTTGTTCGACATCACTATTCTGAAGCGAAAACGTGTGATTTTTGTTGAAATAGTGAGTATTTTAGCTTCAAATTCGCAAAACGCTGCATTTCACAGAAAAAAACTTGCAAACACAAAAATCATCAAATTGGCCTAAAACAAGCTTTTTCACCAAACAAAAGCATTGTCTGACTCAACTTTTTGTTCGACATCACTATTCTGAAGCGAAAACGTGTGATTTTGTTGAAATAGTGAGTATTTTAGCTTCAAATTCGCAAAACGCTGCATTTCACAGAAAAAAACTTGAAAATGCAAAAATGCTCATATTGGCCGAAAACAACCTTTTTCACCAAGCAAAAACATTGTCTGACTCAACTTTTTGTTCTACATCACGATTCTGAAGCGAAAACACATGATTTTATTGAAATAGTGAGTATTTTTGCTTCAAATGTGCAAAACGCTGCATTTCACAGAAAAAACTTGTTCACGCAAAAATGCTCAAATTGGCCGAAAACAAGCATTTTTCACCAAACAAAAGCATGTATGACTCAACTTTTTGTTCTACAATGCTATACTGAAGCGAACACGCGTGATTTTATTGAAAAAGTGAGTATTTTTGCCTCAAATTCGCAAAACGCTGCATTTCACAGAAAAAACTTGTAAACGCAAAAATGCTGAAATTGGCCGAAAACAAGCTTTTTTTTCACCAAAGAAAAGCATTGTCTGACAACATTTTGTTCTGCATCACTATTCTGAAGGAAAAACGAGTGATTTTATTGAAATAGTGAGCATTTTAGCTTTAAATTCGCAAAACGCTGCATTTCACAGAAAAAACTTGCAAACGCAAAAATGCTCAAATTGGCCTAAAATAAGCTTTTTTCACCAAACAAAGGCATTGTCTGACTCAACTTTTTGTTCTACATCACGAGTCTGAAGCGAAAACGTGTGATTTTGTTGAAATAGTGAGTATTTTGGCTTCAAATTCACAAAATGCTGCATTTCACAGAAAAAACTTGCAAACGCAAAAATGCTCAGATTGGCCTAAAACAAGCTTTTTTCACCAAACAAACGCATTGTCTGACTCAACTTTTTGTTCTACATCACTATTCTGAAGCAAAAAACGTGTGATGTTATTGAAATAGTGAGCAGTGTATCTTGAAATTCGCAAAACGCTGCATTAACAGAAAAAACTTGAAAATGCAAAAATGCTGAAATTGGCCAAAAACAAGCTTTTTTCACCAATCAAAAGCATTGTCTGACTCAACTTTTTGTTCCACATCACTATTCTGAAGCCAAAACACGTGATTTTATTGAAATAGTATTTTAGCTTCCAATTCGCAAAATGCTGCATTTCACAGAAAAAACTTGGAAACGCAAAAATGCTGAAATTGGCCGAAAACAAGCTTTTTTCACCAAACAAAAGCATTGCCTGACTCAACTTTTTGTTCTGCATCATCATTCTGAAGCAAAAACGAGTGATTTTATTGAAATAGTGAGTATTTTAGCTTCAAATTCGCAAAACGCTGTATTTCACAGAAACAACTTGAAATGCAAAAATACAGAAATTGGCCTAAAACAAGCTTTTTTCAGCAAACAAAAGCATTGTCTGACTCAACATTTTGTTCTACATCACTATGCTGAAGCCAAAAACACATGATTTTGTTGAAATAGTGAGTATTTTAGCTTCAAATTCGCAAAACGCTGCATTTCACAGCAAAAAACTTGTAAACGCAAAAATGCTCATCTTGGCCTAAAACAAGCTTTTTTCACCAATCAAAAGCATTGCCTGACTCAAATTTTTGTTCATCATCATTATTCTGAAGCAAAAACGAGTGATTTTATTGAAATAGTGAGTATTTTAGCTTCAAATTCGCAAAACGCTGCATTTCACAGAAAAAAACTTGAAATGCAAAAATACAGAAATTGGCCTAAAACAAGCTTTTTTCAGCAAACAAATGCATTGTCTGACAACTTTTTGTTCTACATCACTATTCTGAAGCGAAAACGCGTGATTTTATTGAAATAGTTAGTATTTTATCTTTAAATTCGCAAAACGCTGCATTCACAGAAAAAAACTTGAAAATGCAAAAATGCTGAAATTTGCCTAAAACAAGCTTTTTTCAGCAAACAAAAGCATTGTCTGACTCAACATTTTGTTCTTCATCACTATGCTGAAGCCAAAACACATGATTTTGTTGAAATAGTGAGTATTTTATCTTCAAATTCGCAAAACGCTGCATTTCACAGCAAAAAACTTGGAAACGCAAAAATGCTCAAATTGGCCAAAAACAAGCTTTTTTTTACCAAATAAAAGCATTGTCTGACAACTTTTTGTTCTGCATCACTATTCTGAAGCGAAAACACGTGATTTTATTGAAATAGTGAGTATTTTCGCTTCAAATTCGCAAAAAGCTGCATTTCCAAGAAAAAAAACTTGTAAACACAAAAATGCTGAAATTTGCCTAAAACAAGCTTTTTTCAGCAAACAAAAGCATTGTCTGACTCAACATTTTGTTCTACATCACTATGCTGAAGCCAAAACACATGATTTTGTTGAAATAGTGAGTATTTTATCTTCAAATTCGCAAAACGCTGCATTTCACAGAAAAAAACTTGTAAACGCAAAAATGCTGAAATTGACCGAAAACAAGCATTTTTCACCAAACAAAAGCATTGCCTGACTCAACTTTTTGTTCTCCATCACTATTCTGAAGCAAAAACGAGTGATTTTATTGAAATAGTGAGCATTTTAGCTTTAAATTCGCAAAACGCTGCATTCACAGAAAAAACTTGAAAATGCAAAAATGCTGAAATTGGCCAAAAACAATCTTTTTTCACCAATCAAAAGCATTGTCTGACTCAACTTTTTGTTCCACATCACTATTCTGAAGCCAAAACACGTGATTTTATTGAAATAGTATTTTAGCTTCACATTCGCAAAACGCTGCATTTCACAGAAAAAAACTTGCAAACACAAAAATCATCAAATTGGCCTAAAACAAGGTTTTTCACCAAACAAAAGCATTGTCTGACTCAACTTTTTGTTCGACATCACTATTCTGAAGCGAAAACGTGTGATTTTGTTGAAATAGTGAGTATTTTAGCTTCAAATTCGCAAAACGCTGCATTTCACAGAAAAAAACTTGCAAACACAAAAATCATCAAATTGGCCTAAAACAAGCTTTTTCACCAAACAAAAGCATTGTCTGACTCAACTTTTTGTTCGACATCACTATTCTGAAGCGAAAACGTGTGATTTTGTTGAAATAGTGAGTATTTTAGCTTCAAATTCGCAAAACGCTGCATTTCACAGAAAAAAACTTGAAAATGCAAAAATGCTCATATTGGCCGAAAACAAGCTTTTTTCACCAAGCAAAAACATTGTCTGACTCAACTTTTTGTTCTACATCACGATTCTGAAGCGAAAACACATGATTTTATTGAAATAGTGAGTATTTTTGCTTCAAATGTGCAAAACGCTGCATTTCACAGAAAAAACTTGTTCACGCAAAAATGCTCAAATTGGCCGAAAACAAGCATTTTTCACCAAACAAAAGCATGTATGACTCAACTTTTTGTTCTACAATGCTATACTGAAGCGAACACGCGTGATTTTATTGAAAAAGTGAGTATTTTTGCCTCAAATTCGCAAAACGCTGCATTTCACAGAAAAAAACTTGTAAACGCAAAAATGCTGAAATTGGCCGAAAACAAGCTTTTTTTTCACCAAAGAAAAGCATTGTCTGACAACATTTTGTTCTGCATCACTATTCTGAAGGAAAAACGAGTGATTTTATTGAAATAGTGAGCATTTTAGCTTTAAATTCGCAAAACGCTGCATTTCACAGAAAAAACTTGCAAACGCAAAAATGCTCAAATTGGCCTAAAATAAGCTTTTTTCACCAAACAAAGGCATTGTCTGACTCAACTTTTTGTTCTACATCACGATTCTGAAGCGAAAACGTGTGATTTTGTTGAAATAGTGAGTATTTTGGCTTCAAATTCACAAAATGCTGCATTTCACAGAAAAAACTTGCAAACGCAAAAATGCTGAAATTGGCCGAAAACAAGCTTTTTTTTCACCAAAGAAAAGCATTGTCTGACAACATTTTGTTCTGCATCACTATTCTGAAGGAAAAACGAGTGATTTTATTGAAATAGTGAGCATTTTAGCTTTAAATTCGCAAAACGCTGCATTTCACAGAAAAAACTTGCAAACGCAAAAATGCTCAAATTGGCCTAAAATAAGCTTTTTCACCAAACAAAGGCATTGTCTGACTCAACTTTTTGTTCTACATCACGATTCTGAAGCGAAAACGTGTGATTTTGTTGAAATAGTGAGTATTTTGGCTTCAAATTCACAAAATGCTGCATTTCACAGAAAAAACTTGCAAACGCAAAAATGCTGAAATTGGCCGAAAACAAGCTTTTTTTTCACCAAAGAAAAGCATTGTCTGACAACATTTTGTTCTGCATCACTATTCTGAAGGAAAAACGAGTGATTTTATTGAAATAGTGAGCATTTTAGCTTTAAATTCGCAAAACGCTGCATTTCACAGAAAAAACTTGCAAACGCAAAAATGCTCAAATTGGCCTAAAATAAGCTTTTTTCACCAAACAAAGGCATTGTCTGACTCAACTTTTTGTTCTACATCACGATTCTGAAGCGAAAACGTGTGATTTTGTTGAAATAGTGAGTATTTTGGCTTCAAATTCACAAAATGCTGCATTTCACAGAAAAAACTTGCAAACGCAAAAATGCTCAGATTGGCCTAAAACAAGCTTTTTTCACCAAACAAACGCATTGTCTGACTCAACTTTTTGTTCTACATCACTATTCTGAAGCAAAAAACGTGTGATGTTATTGAAATAGTGAGCAGTGTATCTTGAAATTCGCAAAACGCTGCATTAACAGAAAAAACTTGAAAATGCAAAAATGCTGAAATTGGCCAAAAACAAGCTTTTTTCACCAATCAAAAGCATTGTCTGACTCAACTTTTTGTTCCACATCACTATTCTGAAGCCAAAACACGTGATTTTATTGAAATAGTATTTTAGCTTCCAATTCGCAAAATGCTGCATTTCACAGAAAAAACTTGGAAACGCAAAAATGCTGAAATTGGCCGAAAACAAGCTTTTTTCACCAAACAAAAGCATTGCCTGACTCAACTTTTTGTTCTGCATCATCATTCTGAAGCAAAAACGAGTGATTTTATTGAAATAGTGAGTATTTTAGCTTCAAATTCGCAAAACGCTGTATTTCACAGAAACAACTTGAAATGCAAAAATACAGAAATTGGCCTAAAACAAGCTTTTTTCAGCAAACAAAAGCATTGTCTGACTCAACATTTTGTTCTACATCACTATGCTGAAGCCAAAAACACATGATTTTGTTGAAATAGTGAGTATTTTAGCTTCAAATTCGCAAAACGCTGCATTTCACAGCAAAAAACTTGTAAACGCAAAAATGCTCATCTTGGCCTAAAACAAGCTTTTTCACCAATCAAAAGCATTGCCTGACTCAAATTTTTGTTCATCATCATTATTCTGAAGCAAAAACGAGTGATTTTATTGAAATAGTGAGTATTTTAGCTTCAAATTATAAAAACGCTGCATTTCACAGAAAAAAACTTGAAATGCAAAAATACAGAAATTGGCCTAAAACAAGCTTTTTTCAGCAAACAAATGCATTGTCTGACAACTTTTTGTTCTACATCACTATTCTGAAGCGAAAACGCGTGATTTTATTGAAATAGTTAGTATTTTATCTTTAAATTCGCAAAACGCTGCATTCACAGAAAAAAACTTGAAAATGCAAAAATGCTGAAATTTGCCTAAAACAAGCTTTTTTCAGCAAACAAAAGCATTGTCTGACTCAACATTTTGTTCTACATCACTATGCTGAAGCCAAAACACATGATTTTGTTGAAATAGTGAGTATTTTATCTTCAAATTCGCAAAACGCTGCATTTCACAGCAAAAAACTTGGAAACGCAAAAATGCTCAAATTGGCCAAAAACAAGCTTTTTTTTACCAAATAAAAGCATTGTCTGACAACTTTTTGTTCTGCATCACTATTCTGAAGCGAAAACACGTGATTTTATTGAAATAGTGAGTATTTTCGCTTCAAATTCGCAAAAAGCTGCATTTCCAAGAAAAAAAACTTGTAAACACAAAAATGCTGAAATTTGCCTAAAACAAGCTTTTTTCAGCAAACAAAAGCATTGTCTGACTCAACATTTTGTTCTACATCACTATGCTGAAGCCAAAACACATGATTTTGTTGAAATAGTGAGTATTTTATCTTCAAATTCGCAAAACGCTGCATGTCACAGCAAAAAACTTGTAAACGCAAAAATACAGAAATTGGCCTAAAACAAGCTTTTTTCACCAAACAAAAGCATTGCCTGACTCAACTTTTTGTTCTACATCACTATTCTGAAGCGAAAACGCGTGATTTTGTTGAAATAGTGAGTATTTTCGCTTCAAATTCGCAAAACGCTGTCAGGTCAGGTCAGGTATGGGAGCATGTGCCAGAACAGCGCGTCGCTGCGTCCACTTTCCGCCGGTACTCCAGGGGCCTCCGTCTGGCCATCCCCCAGGCAGATGCCAGGCCCATCCCCATCTCCTTGAGATGATGGTCAACCTGCTGCAACCATGAGGCACGTGGTCGGCCCACTGGCCTCCTCCACTCATGAGACTCCCTCGCTGAGAGAATCTGGTGAGCAGGATCAGCGTCAGGAAAACGAGCCACATGTCCATACAGCCGCAGCTGACGCTCACGGACTATGCAGGTAACAAATCTCATCCGAGTCTCTCTCAGCAACCGCTCGTTGGACACAAAATCCGACCAGCGATAGCCAAGGATTCTCCGAAGAGACCTGGTACCAAAGGAATTAAGTCTCCGTCTCAGATCCTTGGTCAAAGTCCAAGTCTCGCACCCATAGAGCAAGACTGGAAGTACCAAGGACCTGAAGACTCGGACTTTCGTCCTCCCGCACAGGTACCGGCAGCGCCACACCCCATGATCCAGTGAATCCATGACTCCCCAGGCCCGACCCAGACGTCTATTGACCTCCGGCTCACAACCTGCGGAGACATGAATATCACTGCCAAGGTAAGTGAATCTATCCACGACCTCAACATCCTCACCACAAACAGACACAGACAGGACAGCAGCATCCAAGATGTCACCGAAAGCCTGGATCTTTGTTTTGACCCAAGAAATCCGTAATCCCAATGGCTCCGACTCCTCATTCAGCACCTCGAGGGCCCCCAAGAGGATGTCTAAAGTCTCCGCAAAGATGACTGCATCATCTGCAAAATCAAGGTCCGAGATCTTGACATTGCCAAACGATGCACCGCAACTTGATCTCTCCGACATCCTCCCAAAAATCCAGTCCATACAAGTGCTGAAAAGTGTGGGGGCAAGTACACATCCCTGACGAACTCCAGTAACAACTGGAAATAAGTCAGAGGCGGTACCACCACACTTCACAGCACTCTCAGTACCAGAGTAGAGTTCAGACATCAGATCGATCAGTTTCGGTGGCACCCCACGAAGACCAAGAATCCTCCAGAGGACATCCCGATTCACTGAATCGAACGCTTTACAGAGATCAACATAGGCTGCAAGCAGCCCCTGCCGAAACTCTCGTCTGCGTTCGGTGAGGACACGAAGTGCAAGGATACGGTCAATCGTTGACCTCTTTGGTGTAAAGCCTGACTGCTCTGGACGCTGGTGCTCAAGCAGATGGTGGCGAACCCTATCAAGAATTATCCGAGCAAAGACCTTGCCCGGCACTGAGAGCAGCGTCACCCCTCGGTAGTTGTTGCAGTCTTGGCGATCACCCTTCCCTTTCCAGAGAGGGACAACAAGGCCCCTCTTCCAGTCAGTTGGGATGATGCCTGTGTTCCAGGCAGAGCACAAAACTGCATGCAACGACGCGAGTGCAGCATTTCCACCAGCCTTGAGAAGTTCGGCATGGATGCCACAGATCCCTGGAGCTTTGCCCCGTTTCAACTGGTTCACCGCAGCCCGTGTTTCCACAAGCGATGGTGGACCACAGTTGATTCGAGGGTTAGCAACAGGGATTGTAACACCCTTGACGTCCAACTCGACAGCTGGGGGATCAGCCTGGTACAACCGCTCAAAGTAACCGGCCCAGCGGGCCTTCACTTCAGACTCCTCTGTCAAGAGCCTACCACTCTCTGCTCGAACTGCAGTGCTCCGAGGGATGGGCTTGGATGAACGTAATGCGCGAATTCCCCTGTAAGCGGGACGAGAATCACTTGTCCACAGGTGATGCTCTACCCCCTTCACTTGTACTTCACACTGTACTTCACAAAACGCTGTACTTCACAGAAATATCTTGTAAACGCAAAAATGCTCAAAATGGCCTTAAACAAGCTTTTTTCAGCAAACAAAAGCATTGTCTGACTCAAGTTTTTGTTCCACATCACCATTCTGAAGCGAAAACGTGTGATTTTATTGAAATAGTTAGTATTTTATCTTTAAATTCGCAAAACGCTGCATTCACAGAAAAAAACTTGAAAATGCAAAAATGCTGAAATTTGCCTAAGACAAGCTTTTTTCAGCAAACAAAAGCATTGTCTGACTCAACATTTTGTTCTACATCACTATGCTGAAGCCAAAACACATGATTTTGTTGAAATAGTGAGTATTTTAGCTTCAAATTCGCAAAACGCTGCATTTCACAGCAAAAAACTTGTAAACGCAAAAAAGCTCATCTTGGCCTAAAACAAGCTTTTTTCACCAATCAAAAGCATTGCCTGACTCAAATTTTTGTTCATCATCATTATTCTGAAGCAAAAACGAGTGATTTTATTGAAATAGTGAGTATTTTAGCTTCAAATTCGCAAAACGCTGCATTTCACAGCAAAAAACTTGTAAACGCAAAAATGCTCATCTTGGCCTAAAACAAGCTTTTTTCACCAATCAAAAGCATTGCCTGACTCAAATTTTTGTTCATCATCATTATTCTGAAGCAAAAACGAGTGATTTTATTGAAATAGTGAGTATTTTAGCTTCAAATTCGCAAAACGCTGCATTTCACAGAAAAAAACTTGAAATGCAAAAATACAGAAATTGGCCTAAAACAAGCTTTTTTCAGCAAACAAAAGCATTGTCTGACTCAACTTTTTGTTCTACATCACTATTCTGAAGCGAAAACGCGTGATTTTGTTGAAATAGTGAGTATTTTCGCTTCAAATTCGCAAAACGCTGCATTTCACAGCAAAAAACTTGGAAACGCAAAAATGCTCAAATTGGCCAAAAACAAGCTTTTTTTTTTTACCAAATAAAAGCATTGTCTGACAACTTTTTGTTCTGCATCACTATTCTGAAGCGAAAACACGTGATTTTATTGAAATAGTGAGTATTTTAGCTTCAAATTCGCAAAAAGCTGCATTTCCAAGAAAAAAAACTTGTAAACACAAAAATGCTCAAATTGGCCTAAAACAAGCTTTTTTCAATAAACAAAAGCATTGTCTGACTCAACGTTTTGTTCTACATCAATATTCTGAAGCGAAAACGTGTGATTTTGTTGAAATGGTGAGTATTTTAGCTTCAAATTCGCAAAACGCTGTACTTCACAGAAATTTCTTGTAAACGCAAAAATGCTCAAAATGGCCTTAAACAAGCTTTTTTCACCAAACAAAAGCATTGTCTGACTCAACTTTTTGTTCGACATCACTATTTTGAAGCGAAAACACGTGATTTTATTGAAATGGTGAGTATTTTAGCTTTAAATTCGCAAAACGCTGCTTTTCACAGAAAAATCTTGTAAACACAAAAATGCTCAAATTGGCCTAAAACAAGCTTTTTTCACCAAACAAAAGCATTGTCTGACTTCAATTTTTGTTCTCCATCACTATGCTCAAGCAAAAACGCGTGATTTTGTTGAAAGAGTGAGTATTTTAGCTTCAAATTCGCAAAACGCTGCATTTCACAGCAAAAAACTTGTAAACGCAAAAATGCTCAAATTGGCCAAAAAGAAGCTTTTTTCACCAAATAAAAGCATTGTCTGACAACTTTTTGTTCTGCATCACTATTCTGAAGTGAAAACGCGTGATTTTATTGAAATATTGAGTATTTTAGCTTCAAATTCGCAAAACGCTGCAATTTACAGAAAAAAGTTGTAAACGCAAAAATGCTGAAATTGGCCTAAAGGCCCTGTCACACCTTGACGTTTGAGCCAGCTTATGCCGATTTTTGGAAAATTTGTGTAAAACGCTGGTGCACGTCGAATACGTTATGGGTACGTTTTGTATATGTAAGACCACGCTGAAAAACGCCGCTACGCTGGCCATAAGTTGTAGGCACGTTATGCGATCGTTGACACACGTTGAAACACGTTACTTGTAAGTTACTCATAAGTCGAAACACGTGGAGGTAATGTTTAGCGCACTCGAAACTTATTTCTAACCTCTGAGTAACGTCTTGTAAGCACGCTACACGAACGTTGTTCACACTTTGCAACACGTTACTTGAAAGTACTACTACTACTACTACCAACATCGTTATCACTAAATTCTCTCGAACTACTACTACTACTCCTACTAAAAACATCGACATCATTAAATTCTCTCGAACTACTACTGATACTACTACTGCTGCTGCTCCTACTACTACTACTACTACTACTACTACTACTTACATCGACATCACTAAATTATCTCGAACTACTACTACTACCAACATCGACATCACAAATTCTCTCAAACTACTACTACCGCTACTACGACTGCTACTACTAATACTACTACTACTACTACTACGACTAACATTGACATCACTAAATTCTCTCGAACTACTACTATCTTACGAACATCGACATCACTAAATTCTCTCGAACTACGACGACTACTGCTAATAACATCGACATCACTAAATTCTCTCGAACTACTACTACCGCTACTACTATTACTACTACTACTACTACTACTACTACTACTGCTACTGCCACTGCTAGTGACATTGACATCTACTCAAAATGGAGTCTGGAACACTGACGGGTTCCTCTTGTGAAGCCCATTTGTATATACCAATTCCCCTAAACGCTGCCAATACGCCATTATACGGTAGATGTAAGTTCGAAACACGTTCAGTTAGTTCTGTGGTCGTCCGGAAGATGTCAATCAAATTCGTCCACAGACGCCAATGTGCGTTTGAGATACGTTAAACAAAGGTTCAAAGCACGCTACTCATAGGTTCAAAGCACGTTACTCGTAGGTTAAAAATTAAGTTTCGGGTATGCTAAACATTACCTCGACGTGTTTCGACTTTTGAGTAACTTACAAGTAACGTGTGGCCGACGTGTGTAAAAGATAGCGGAGCGTGCCGAGAACTTATGCCAGCGTATGCGGAACTTGTGAGCCATACGTCGAGTACGTCGTAAAATTTTCAGCATGCTTGAAATTTCACGACGTACTAGACGTACCACGAAATATGCCAGCGTACTTCATTGTTTTTCATCGTGCTGCTAACGTATACACAACTTACCCATACCGTATTCGACGTGTCCCAGCGTTTTAGACACATTTTTCATAGGTCGGCATACGCTGGCGAAATCGTCAAGGTGTGACTGCGATGTTGACACCTCCAATTTTCAGGAGGTTATGATTTAAATTAGCGAGCGGCAGGTTTTTAACAGAGAACGCCACGAGTTTGTTGGCGATACGTGCAGCGCACTATGACTAAGTTAAACTATCGTTGGGCATAGGTTGTGAATGCCGACAACAGGCTAAGCATTCGTTGGTATAAGTTATCTTTAACACAATGAAACGTTCTGTGCCCGTTACTAATACGTTATGAATACGACCAAAACTTTTAAAAAAAACCGCAAAACTTCAGCGTACGCCAACGTTTTACATGCATTTTTATACGCTGCCATTCCTGGCTAAAACGTCAAGGTGTGACTGGGCCTTTAGAATAGGTGTACCATATCCCTGTGTGTCGTAAGAGGCGACCAGGGTTGGCGTCAGGAAGGGCATCCTTCCATAAAACACTGCCTCAAGAAAAAGCCCAACCACTGTAGAGCAGGGAAAAATGGCTGCAAAAAACGGTCATTATATATATATATATATATATATATATATATATATATATATATATATATATATATATATATATATATATATATATACACATACATACATACATAGTGTTACGGCTGTGGAAATTCGCAAACCACCATTCAGGACCCGTAAGTGAGATAACTTCAAAGTACATGTGTAGTTAGCCCCAAACCCGTTGTTTAGAGGGAATTTATGTGATTCATTCGGGCTGCGACGCTTTGAGATAGCCGTTTTTCTGTTCTATCTTTATTTTGAACCAACCACGCTCCAACCGTCAGCCAACAACAACGCCAACAGCCACGACCTTTACCTTCACAACTCGCTCCTGCAAACAACGCATCACTGCCATTCCAAACGGAACCATGGCCATCGGCCACCGCCGGAAACCCTCCACCACCTTCACCTCCCTCCTTCTACGGCCATTCCCGCACCACCTGTGAGCACCGAGCATCGGGCTGTCCTGGGCTCGTACAAGATACGCGCCGAGCCGCGAGTGCAAATAGCGGCCTTTCCTAGGAGAATTCGGATCAGGGATGCTTGCACGCCCACTTCTGATCCGTCCAATTAGGAAGCACGGGGTGGCTTGGCCCCGCCTCCAGGCGCGTCTGTCTGGAATCGAGATATGCAAATTCTAGGATCAGGGGAGATTCACGCCCCTTTTCCTCCGTCCAATCGGCGAGCGTGGCTCCGCCCTCGAGGAGATCCTGATCCGGAAATTTGCATATTGTTTTCTCCTGCCGGCCTATAAAACGGCGAGCATGAGGCGAATGAGAAGAGTTGTTGCGCAGAGAGTTAGTTTTTGGTTGGAGTTGTTGCGAGGCAGTCAAGTCGGGTTGGAGAGCGGAGTGGAGTCGGGAGGCGAAGGCGTCAAGGTGGTTTTCTGCAGTCGGCTGAGGAGAATTGGGGGAAGAGTCCAAGGAGCTCGGGTCCGAGGCAGGGAAGTCGGCGACGAGGTCGCGGTGGGATCGCTCGTCGCGGGACCCAAGCCAGCCAACCATTCTCCTTCCCCCAGGGCATCAACAATCCCCCCCCCTTTCCCCCACGTTGAGATAGTGCAAAAAGGGGGCCCCGTTCCCACCCCACTCCAAGCGGTGCCAACGAAAACCGCGAAGGAGCACGAAGTCGGGGCACCGCCGCGCAGCCACATTTGCGGCTCGTGACGAGGACGCGGGTAGGACCCCCCCCCCCGGTCTCGCGGACCTGACCGCTCCTTCAGGTCCCGCGCACACATTGGCCTACGGGCCCGTCTGCCCCCTTGCATATGAGGGTGGCTTCTTTCCTTTGCTTTTGAGTAAATGTGTCGTGCCGTCTGTGAAGTAAAACCGTATAAGTGCTGCTGTGTGTACGCGTATTCGGTAGTATCTCTGTGTCATTGTTTCTTTTGTTGCATTTGATATATGTGCATTCTGTTTGGCTGTATATGTGTGCTCTCCGTGTGCCGCAGAATAAATGTGCATTATGTTGAACTGTTTTCCCGTGTCGCTTCGTCTTTTCTTTAAGTGAATCTCCATCTTGCTTCACGTAAAGGGTTCGTTCGTAGTGGGTTGAAAACGCCCGATAATTAATCGGAACCGTCGAGGCCGACGATAACACCGCTCAGTTATCCCGATAGCACGGAACGGACCGCTTAAGCGGTTCGTGTCCGGAGTCGGCCTGCGGCGAGGTACGATCGCCCGGTCTACCATCAGCGTGGGTACTTAGGTAGGTCGAGTTTGGCGAACAACCCTATCCTACGCGGGTGGCTGATTGGCACGATTGTGGTGAGGTCGAAAGGCCCACCCGTGACTGGCTGCGGGCGATAGTTCCCGGAGGGTCACGACAG
>NC_140972.1:12999883-13009883 GCF_056783735.1 Eptatretus burgeri
GCCTGTTCTCCATACAAGGTCCCAGTCGAGGTCCGAGTTCCACAGGCGGATCACAACGTGTCGATCCGTGAGGTGAGCAAGGACCGTCAGACGCTCCGGCGTATCCTCTCCGGCCTTCCCGCCTCGAAGCCCGACTCCCGCTTCGTCCCCTCGGTTCTTCTCTCGGTCGAATCACCAACGTGCAGGTCGGCTCAGCATCTCTCCCGGCAGACCCAGCACGGTGCCTCCTTCGTTCGCTCGCCTCGAAGCCACTCTAAGCACGCCTCGAGAACCCGGCCGTTCCTCACACACAGCACTCCTTTCGTCCCCTTTTCTTTTCTCGTCGTCCCCTTTTCTTTTTTTTTTGTCGTCCCCTTTTCTTTTCTCCTTCGAGTCATGAGGTGAATCGATGTGCAACTTCCGCTTTCTCTGCCGGCCGATTCACCACTGCCTTTTCTTTTCTCTCACGCCTTGACACGCGAGCTCCTTCGCCACACGTCTGTCTCGGCGACTCCCTGACCAAAGGCTCCTCCCCCTTCACGTCACTTCCTGTCCAGGCCACACCCCCCGCTTTCGGCCACTCCTCTCAGCCGACTGGGAGGGGCCTATTCCGGAATGAGGAAGGAATAATAGCGATCTCTCGTTTCACCACCATAGCACGAACACAAAAACAGTCTGTTACACCCCCTGACACACATATCATCCCTTATACCACACAACCTATCTATACATGAATTTAATGGGGGAACTGAGCTAATTCTATATTTACTATTCCCGTAACACTACCCCCACCTTTCTCCTGAGGCTTTCCGAGCCTCCATCTGGGGCAGCCCACAGCAATGGCCCTGTCGAACATTCAGCACAGATCTCCCATTTACTCTAACCCACAACATGGGAAGCACTTAACTACAAAAATCAAAGTGTCACAGTAATATTGGCATGTCCCTATCCTAGTGTGTCGGGTCTCCAATCTAACAAACAAATTTACACTTTATGCACAGTACTTAACATTGTAATTATGGATTTGAATGGGAGGGCATTCAATTTTACTTTTGACACCACATTTGCATAGGAGCAGAACATTCAAAGGTTCAAAGTTCTTTCACGTGTTCGCTCCTTCATGCCCCCTCCCGGCAGTATTGTCCATTCACCTCTGAGGGTTTGCTCACTTCGTGGCCTTATTGGCCTCTCACCAGGTGAGTTCAGTCGGCCCAGTGGCCTAATCTCACAAAGAGTTCTTTGGCTCATTGAGCCCACAAAATGGCATGAATCTTCAGCCGCAACGGCCCACACAAGCACTTTGGCCTCAATGGCCCACAAAAATGCTTCGGCCCATATGGCCTACTCACAAGCAGCAGCAGGCAACAAGCTCTGCATTTGACAGCAGGTGACACAGCAATGGTGGCATGGTGATATCGATCGCAAACAAATGCAGTTCGGAAGCGTTCTTGAGGATGCAATTAGGTGTGGTGACTTTAGACCAGGTGAGATGGAGTGTACCCTTAACCTTCCTTGCCTGACTTGTTTTGGTTAAGTTCTCCTTTTTTTCTCTCTTTTTTTTTTCTTTCTTCTACAGACAGGATGGTGTGTTTCTTACTCAACTGTTATCTTAATGGAAGTGTGCTCATGACATAGTGGTGGCCATTCTGGCACTTGGAGAGGGTGACCCAGCCTGGCCCTTGCCAACAATTTCTCCCATCAACACTACTCGTACCAGGTGTCACACATGAATGGTGCGGAGGAGAGTCCAGCGAACCTAAAGGCCCGGTCACACCTTGACGTTTTAGCCAGCGATGGCAACGTATTAAAATGTATCTAAAACGCTGGCTTACGTTGAACTTTTGATGTTTTTTTTTTAAAAGATTCGGACGTATTCATAGCGACTTGGTCTTATGTATAACGCATTGGTAACGGACACAGAACGTTTCGTTGTGTTATAGATAACTTATACCAACGAATGCTGAACCTGTTGTCAGCCTACACAACCGATGCCCAACGATAGTCTAACTTAGGCATAGCGCGTTGCACGCATCGCCGACGATGTCGTGACGTAGCCTATTAAAAGGCTGACGCACAACGATTCGAATCATAACTGCCGTAGAAATGGAAGTGTCAACATCGCGGTCACACCTTGGCGATCTTGCCAGCGTATGCCGACCTAAGAAAAATGTGTCTAAAACGTTGGGGCACGTCAAATACGGCATGAGTGAGTTTGGTATACGTGAGTACAACGCTAAAGTACGCTATCATACGTCGTAGTAAGTAGAGTACGTCAAGAAATTTTAAACATGTTCAAAATTTTACGACGTACTCGGCGTATGACACACGTTCCGCATGCGATGGGGATAAGTTTTACACACGATATGTGGACGCTTACACACGTCCACAAAGGCTACTTTACTTATAAGCTACTCATAAGTCGAAACACGTCGCGGTAATGTCTTTTTTACGCGAAACTTATTTCTAACTTATGTTTGACGTGCTTTGAACCAATTCTTTACGTAGTCCCAACACACATCGACGTATGTAGACGGATTCCAATGACGTCTTCCGGTCGACAAAAAAAAAAAAATTAACGTGTTTCTAGCTTACAACTGCCATATCAAGACATGTTCCCAGCGGTTTTGGGAATTGGTATATAAAAATGCTGCTCATAAAAGGGGAACCCAACAGTGTTTTCGAGTCCTTTTTGAGTCGATGTCCATGTCAGCAGTAACAGTATCAGTATCAGTATTAGTATTAGTATTAGTAGTAGTAGTAGTTTGTTCATGTTGGCAGTAGTAGGTGAGTGTGAGGGGGAGGGTGTGGGTTATGATGGATCGTCCTTGCGTTTAACGATTTAAATGATAAACTCAACGATTTAAATGGCTGCAACTCCACTATTGAAAGTAGACGTTTGCGCTCAACAATTGGATTTTTTTTACATTCAACGACTTTTAAACGGTACCACTCAGCAAGTTTCATTGTTTACAATGAACGATTTAAATTGCTGTCACTCGCCTTTGTTTTTTGACGCTGGCGCTCGGAAATTTTATTCGTTTCTATTAAACGTGCTCAATCGCTCAAACCCCACTATTGAAAGTAGATGCTTGCGCTCAACAATTGGATTTTTTTTTACACTCAACGACTTTTAAACGGTACCCACTCAGCTATTTTCATTGTTTACAATGAACGATTTAAATTGCTGTCACTCGCCTTTGTTTTTTGACGCTGGGGTTTGGAAATTTGAAGCGTTTCTTCTGAACGTGTTAAAACGCTCAAACTCAACTATTTTAAATAAACGCTGCCGATGGACAATTGGAATCATAGCCAAGCTAGACATCGAAGTGTGAACATCCTCGTCATGCCGGAGAAAAGGTTGAAGAATGCTGCAAATAAGTGTACTGGCAGTGGCCGTGGATGCTGACGCAAGGACGATCCATTATACCGACGTCTTTCAGCCCATGAGTAACTTAAAAGTAACGTCTGTCGATGTGTGGCAACGATCGCATAACGTGCCAACAACACGTTAATCAAGGTTAGAAATAAGTGTCGGGTACACTAAACATTACCTCGGCGTGTCTCAACTTATGATTAACTTACAAGTAGCATGTGTTGACGTCTGTCAACGATCGCAGACCGTGCATACAACTTGTGGCCAGCGAAGCGGAACGTGTGAGTCATACGCCGGCATACGTCATGAAATTTCAAGCATGAAAAAATTTGAGGACAACCAAAAAGTACAACGTTTAAAGCCAACGTACAACGACGTATGGCAGTGTTTTTCGGCGTGCTCTCAATGTTATCTTTATGTTGTGTGCTTTATGTTGAACTGTTTTCCCATTTCGCTTCGTCTTTTCCTCTATTGAATCTCCATCTTACTTCACGTAAAGGGTTGGTCGTGGGCTAAAACGCCCGATAATTAATCGAACCGTCGAGGCCGACGATAACACCGCTCGGTTATCCCGATAGTACTGAACGGGTCGCTTAAAGTGGCCCTTTATGCGACCTTTATGCGGTCCGAAGTCGACCTGCGGCGAGGTGCGATCGCCCGGTCTACCCTCCGTGTGGGTACTTAGGTAGGTCGAATTTGGCGAGCAACCCTATCCCACGCGGGGGGCCGGTTGGCACGATCGTGGTGAGGCCGAAAGGTCCACCCGTGACTAGTTCCCGGCGTTAGTCCGAGAGGGTCATGACTGGATTGTCCGTCCGGTGGGCGACGTGCCGCGATTCGAGTTACGTGGCCGCTCGCACGCCGGCGGGCGCGAATCCGCAACACTGGTGTCAGGAGTGGGATATAAACTCATCGCCCTCCTCGCGGCACTGGTATCGGAGAACGGGAAAACGGGCTCTCCTGTCTCCAGCTAAATTCACGGGAATCGGTCCAGGGGTGAGAGGAGCCACCCCCGATTCCCTCCAAATTACGAGCGAGCTAAATTAACCCTTTACGAGAAATAAGATGGCGTCTCAAGGCAAGCGGGAGCCGGGGGTATTAGAAATGGATGTAGAATGTGTAGAATCCATGGTCCAGGATGAAATCCCCGTGCAGGAAATGTTGGTTGTGCAGGAACACGAACTCGCCCAACTGAACCCAGAGCCCGAAATAGGTGCGGCGGCGGCCGCGGTGTATGACACCTCCCCTCCCCCCCTCCGCCAAAACCTCCCGATCCTGGCCGAATCGGCTCACCCAAGCGCACCCGACATGGCCCAGCTATTCGCCATGCTGGCGGCAATGACAGCGAGGATGGATACAAACACAAATGAAATGAAAAACGAAATAAAAGGCATGAACAAGCAAATTAACGAAATGAAAACGAAAATGGAAACAAACGCACTCGAAATGAAAAAGCTGCGGGGTGAGACGCAGAACATGGGCCAAACCTGCAGGCGGGCATGAAGGCAGTGGCCAGGGAGCTCAAAATGGCGACTCCACGTGTGGGAGCGAACGAGCTGGGAGGGAGTGCAAGGCTGTCGGGCCCGCGGCGGAGGCAGGTAAGGAGAAAATAATTCGGGGGACGTATTGGGCGAGAAGCGTGACGGAGACGTGCACGAGGGAGATAAGAGACGAGGTGAAAGGAATTGCGAGGGAGAGAAAAGAACAATTAAGACGGAAAGCAAGGAGAAGGTACGCAGAGATCGTGAAAGAGCAAGGAGTGAAAAACAGGGAAGGACGGGAGCGACTTAAGGAGAAAGCAAGGTTGACCTACATAAAGATAAGGGAAAGACGCCAGAAAGAAGCAGAGACCAATAGACACGAGGAGACGACAGAAAGAATAAAATGTATAGACACGGGAGATAGAGGGTGAATTGGACGGGGTAAGTGACGCACACACACACACGGAGGTAGTGGAGGATAATGGGGGTGAGCTCGCGGACTGGGTAGAGACCCGGTGCGAGCAGTTGGATGGCCTCCTCCAGGAACGAGGGGAGGGAGTATGCCCCCTTGAGGCGAGTCACGACCAGGTGAGTTCGGTCGTGCTTTGCGAGTTCGAGGGGAGAAGTGCTGCGAACGGGTGCACGGATAGCTTGGGGGTATAGAGGCCCCGGAGACCCTTGTGGGGACACAAATCCCCAGTGTGGTTGTCCCGGTGTGTATGGTGCAAGGTGTGAGTAAGACCCCGTGTGTGGACGAGACCCCAGGTGTGAGTGCGTCCCCATGTGTGGAAGTGACCCCGTGTGTGAGTAGTGTAGTGGCAAGTGTGCCAAAGGGAGTGCTTCCCAGCATGCCGTGTGTGGATGAGGCACCGTGTGTGTGTCGCCGTGTGTGTGAGTGAGGCACGGTGTATGAGTGAGGTACCGCGGATGAGTGCCCCCACGTGTGTGAGTAGTATGGTTTGTGTGAGGGAAATTGCACGAGTGAGTGAAAGGCCGCGAGTGAGTGGAGCCACGTGTGCAAGGGTAATGGCATGCGTGAGTGAGCGGCCGAGTGTGAGAGAGACAGCGTGTGCAAGGTCGTTGTGTGTAAGGGAGATGTCGGTCGGCATGTGTGAACATGCAGCCGCGTCTCCCGGTGTGAGTTTAATGGTGAGGTGTGTTAGCGTCGTAACACGCGGGAGTGCGTGTGTGGAATGGAGACGGAGACTGCGACAGAGGAAAGAAAGCCGAGTAGCGGCTGTAGTTGTTTCGGGGACCGTGCCGGGTTCACCCAGCAGTGAGCACGAGGTCCGTGCTGTGCAACGCACGAGGCCCCCACGTGCTCGCTTGCGAGAGTGAAGTCCCGGTCCGGAAACGCACGCGGTGGATTTGCCGATCCCGCGGACGGACAAAGTTAGGCAGGATTTCGGATTTGGACCGGACGGGTTCTCCACGCGATCGTGTGTGTTACGCTCCAACGGGCAGAGCACATGTGTTCGCGTGGGGAACCCCTCGAGACGTGGGGCTTGTGTTTTTTTTTTATGCGCACGGTGACATCATGGCTGCACGCGGGGTTGGAATCCGGCAGGAGGGGTATCCCTGCCGGATGGTACCGTCCAAGGAGGGACGAGGAACACGTGCAGCTGCATGACGTCACGGGCAGGTGCAAAGTGCGCGAGCTGTGAGTTGCCACGCTGGTGCTGCGCATGGAAAAAAAAAACAAAAAAAAAAACAGTAAGCCTCACTTTCGGGTGCACAGGATTCCTGGGCAAGAGGTGGAAGACCCCCTTGACCAGGGCAGAGGATGGAAACTAGTTAGGGGGAAGGGTTAGCTTAGTTAGACCGACTTCATGGGGCAGGGGTAAGTCCTCATGGAGTCCGTGGAATGGATTAGTTAGAGGGATTGTAGCGAGATTTAGGTTGGGAAAGTTATTTTAGAGATTTGGAGACAGTGACTGACAGTGAGTGTGTAGAGGGGACGTAGTTTAGCTACGTAGTGTTAAAAGGAACGTGCTATAGTTTAAGGGACGACGTGGGAGCACGAGTTAGTTCGGGGATGTAGTTAGGAGGATGGCAGAGTTCAGCGGTGTGTGTGTTGAAGAGTTGGTGAGTTGTGAGGTGAGTACTTTGTTGAGTGAGTGAGGCCAGCAGGTCTGTGTGTATGGAGCGAATGGGGACTGCATGGTGCGATGAGTGATTGGGGGGAGGAGTGACTCCCGCCCAAGGGACCCCCGGGGTCAGTGTAGAGTGAGTTAGGGGGTTAGTTAAATTGAAAAATGGAGGTCGTTTTGTTGTTGGTGTGAAGGTAGGCTCGAAACCCGTTTGGAGGGGTGCAGGAGCCCTGTTGACGGGCTGGGAGCGTGGCTGCGAAAACTGAGTATCGCTGAGTGGGTACCCCGGGCACCAGGCTAGTCGGCCGTGGTAGGCCAAGGGCCCATGGGGGGCCGGGATAGCATAGTGGGCACGGGTGCGCCTGCTTGGTGCGGGGGCCCGGGGCGCCATTAGCCGCGTGGGCAGTGTTGTGGGCACGGGTGACCCTCGGAAAGGGGCCCGGGAAGCCAGCCTGCGACGTGTGCGTTTCAGGGGAGGTGCCATGGGGGGCACTCCCCGGTGTTAGGGAGCTGGTAGGCTCGGAGGCAGTGTAGTGCCCGGGGGTGCCATCGTCGGAGAATCGGCAGAGGGTCGTGCCTGCCAAAGGGAGCCACGTGTCCCAGCCATGAGACCGTGTGAGGGCACGGAGAGAAAATTGGGGGGGCAAGGCCCGAAATTGTGAGGACACCAACACAGGCGACGGGAATCTGGGTTGTTAGAACCAATAGTTTAAGCGAGAGGCGCTTGTTGAAAGCCCCGGGGTAGTTTAACAGTTAAATGGTTAGGGTAGATAGGAAGTGTACCCCTCCGCACCATCCATCCCCTCGCTCTCGTTGTGGGCCGCTGGACCCACTTTGTGTTATAGATCGCTGAACTCTGGGGAGGCCATCCTGAGGCTTCGTTGGGCCTCGGCACAGGACGTTAGCTCTCCCTTATTCCCCTCCGGGAAGGGAACGTAGGGGTTGGGAGTAGGCGAGGTGACAGGATAGGTTAGCCGAACAAGGACAGTACAGGGGGTTAGGGGACGATTTATAGTGGGGAAGTAAAAAATAAAAAAAAATAAGTTGGGGCTATATTGGGGTTTGACAAATTAAGGGAGTGGGTATAGACAGTGACAGGCAAAGGCGATAGGTTGGGAGGGAGACCGTAGGGTAGGTCCGAGCCCGCCTTCCGAGTGGCCAGCACCACCGCACTCCCCCCACCAAACTCCACTGAACGGCAAAGGCTGGCCAGCTTCATCTGCTGGCTGCGTTGCTGCAAGGCCTGTGCCGGCCCACTTCATCGGCAGCTGTTGTTGTGCTGCAAGGCCTGCGCCGGCCGGATCGTCTGCAGCTGTTTTCTGCAAGGCCTGTGCCGGCCAGTTCGTCTGCCGGCTGTGTTTGCCTGCAGCGGCCTTCTTCTGCAGGCTGTGTTTGCCTGCTGCCTTTGCCATGCCATGCCCACTGCCCCTGTTCACCAGCCCCGTTCAATTTTTGCTTTGCCCCCCCCCCCTGTTCATTTCCATGTGCGCCAGGATCAGAAAGCAACAGTTTGCAAGCTGCGAGAACTGCCCTGTTGGCAGCTACAACACGGGCCTGCAGTGGCGGCCCGTGCACCATGTTTGTGTCCATCCATCCATCCGTTGTGTTCATTGCGTGTGCCACTTGAGCTGGCACGGAGACTGCGTTTGTGCGGCCCATGCACCGTTGTTTTTCACTGCGTTCAGTTCAAAAGGGAAGGCCTTGGACTGCGTGTGAGCAGCCGGCCACGTTCCCTGTCACCTGCATTGTTTGAGCCAGAGACTGCATGTGAGCGGCCTGGCTCCCTGCTAACTGCTTTCTTTTTGCAGAGTTCATTGATCCTGGGCCATGGTTTAGTGTAAAATTTGTAAGTTAAGGTAAGATGTACTGTAAATATGAGTGCGCCCCCGGCATGTCTGTCCTAACGCCGGCAATTTTATTTAAGTCGTCCGTGTGAGTGAGTTTGTTTAGGTAGTTACTCAGCCCTCAGGTTATTTATTTTGGGGACACGAATACCATGAATGTCGCACTCAGGGATCCGTAGGTAAAATGTACTAGGGGAAAACTACACATGATGGCACACGAAAATTTGACGACTCGGGACGAGTCTGTAAAAAGGGGCGGGGGTAGTGTTGTGGTTGACGAAATTCGCAAACCACCATTCAGGTCCCTTAGGTGAGATATCTCTGTAAGTATATGTGTAGTTAGGCCCAAACCCGTTGTTTAGAGGGAATAAATGTCATTCTTTCGGGCTGCGACCCCTCTAGATAGCCGTTTTTCTTTTACTATCTTTATTTTGGACCAGCCGCCATTACTACCACCACCAACCACGTCTCAACAGCCATCACACAACAACCACCAACCGCAACGCCGCTTCACAAAAACAGCCACGACCTTTACCGTCACAACTCGCTCTCGCAACCATCGCATCACCGTCATTCCCGCGCCGCTTGTGGGCACCGATACTGGACTCGTGCAGGGCGCGCACCGAGCAGCGGGTGCAGAGGCACAGCCTTTCCGAAGAAAACGGATCAAAAACGACTCACGCCCACTTCTGTTCCGTCCTATCGGCGAGCGTGGGGCGATTTGGCCCCGCCTCCAGGTGCGTCGGAGTGTGGTCGCTATATGCAAATTCATGGATCAAAAAGCATTCACGCCCACTTTTCCTCGGTCCAATGGGGAGTCAGCCAGAGGTGAAGGGTCGAAGGTAAAGGGTCGAAGGCGAAGGAGCGAAGCCACGGGGGCTATAAAGGGCCGCGTTCGCTCGCCAAAAAGGCAGTTCAGTCAAGGGCAGTTCGGAGTTGAGTTGGGAAGAGCCAGTCAAGAGAGGAGTCTGAGAAGGCAGTTGGACGGAGCTGTGGAGAGTTGGAGAGGTGGCGGCGGCGAAGGCAGTCGAGGGGGTGCTCGTGTCAGAGTTGGGGAGCTGCGGAGAGGAGAGGCCGGTAACGCGACCGAGGTCGTGGTGAAGACGCTCGTCGCGGGACCCGAGCCAGGGAGATATTCCTCCTTCCCCCGAGCATCAACAACCCCCTCCTGTTTCCCCCCGCGCTGAGATAGTGCGAGAAGGGGGCCCCGTTCCCACCCAATTCCAGACACTG
>NC_140972.1:13019883-13044883 GCF_056783735.1 Eptatretus burgeri
CCTCCGACTCCTTCTCGTTCTCGACTCCTTCTCGTTCTCGTTTGCGACTCTCTTCTGACTGACGAACACCGTCCTTTTATCCCCCCGTAACTTCGCCTTTGACCCCCTCCCTTTGACCTTTCACCTCGCTCCCCATTGGCCCGAGAAAAAGTGGGCGTGAAGGCTTTTTGATCCACAAATTTGCATATATCGATCGTTCTGGAGGCGGGGCCAAATCGCCCCTCGCTCACCGATTGGACGGCAAAAAGTGGGCGTGTGTCGTTTTTGATCCGTTTTTGAAGCACAAAATCCGTGATTTTGTACACGCTGTTCGACGCGCGTTCTGCATGAGTCCAACACCGGTACCCACAGCGGGGCAAGAACGGTGGCGATGCTACGGTTGTGAGGTGTGCGTGAAGGTCGTGGCGGTTGTGGTGAAGCGGTGGTTGTGGTCGGTGGTTGATGTTGTGGTTGTGATCATGGCGGTTGGTCCAAAATAAAGATAGTAAAAGAAAAACGGCTATCCTGAAGAGTCGCAGCACGTATAAATGACATGTATTCCCACTAGACAACGGGTTTGGGCCTAACTACACATGCACTTACCGAGATACCTCACCTAAGGGACCTGAATGGTGGTTTGCGAATTTGGTAACCACAACACTACCCCCTTCCCTTTTTACAGACTCGTCCCGAGTCGTCAAATTTTCGTGTGCCATCATGTGTAGTTTTCCCCTAGTACATTTTACCTACGGATCCCTGAGTGCGACATTCATGGTATTCGTGTCCCCAAAATAAATAACCTGAGGGCTGCGTAACTATCTAAACAAACTCACTCACACGGACGACTTAAATAAAATTGCCGGCGCTAAGACAAACATGCCGGGGGCGCACTCATATTTACAGTACATCTTAACCTTAACTTACAAATTTTACACTAAACCATGGCCCAGGATCAATGAACTCTGCAAAAAGAAAGCAGTTAGCAGGGAGCCAGGCTGCCCGCATGCAGTCCAGGTGACAGGGAACGTGGTGACAGGGAACGTGGCTGGCTGCTCACACGCAGTCCAAGGCCTTCCCTTTTGAACTGAACGCAGTGAACCACAACGGTGCATGGGCTGCACAAACGCAGTCTCCGTGCCAGCTCAAGTGGCACACGCAATGAGCACAACGAATGGATGGACACAAACACGGTGCACGGGCCGCCACTGCAGGCCCGTGTTGTAGCTGCCAACAGGGCAGTTCTCGCAGCTTGCAAACTGTTGCTTTTACGATCCTGGCGCACATGGCAATGAACAGGGGGGGGGGGGGTAAAGCAAAAATTGAACGGGGCTGGTGAACGTGGGCAGTGGGCATGGCATGGCAAAGGTGCAGGCAAAAACAGCCCGCAGAAGAAGGCTGCTGCAGGCAAACACAGCCGGCAGACGAACTGGCCGGCACAGGCCTCGAAGAAAAACAGCCAGCAGATGAACTGGCCGGCACAGGCCTTGCAGCACACAGCTGCCGATGAAGTTGGCCGGCCTCCGCCTTGAAGCAAAACACGGCCAGCCGATGAAGTTGGCCAGCCTTTGCCGTTCAATAGAGGTTGGTGGAGGGAGTGCGGTAGTGCTGGCCACTTGGAGGGCGGGCTCGGACCTACCTACCTGTCTCCCTCCCAACCTATCGCCTTTGCCTGTCACTGTACATACCCACTCCCTTAATTTGTGAAAAACCAATTTAGCCCCAACTTATTTTTTTGTTGTTTTTATTTTTTACTTCCCCACTATAAATCGTCCCCGAACCCCCTTTATCGTCCTTGTTCGGCTAACCTGTACTGTCACCTAGCCTACTCCCAACCCCTACGTTCCCTTCTCGGAGGGGAACAAGGGAGAGCTAACGTCCTGTGTCGAGGCCCAACGAAGCCTCAGAATGGCCTCCCCAGAGTTCGGCGATCTTAACACCAAGTGGGTCCAGCGGCCCACAACGACAGCGAGGGATGGATGGTGCGGAGGGGTACATCTCCTAATCTACCCTAACCATTTAACTGTTAAACTACCCCGGGGCTTTCAACAAGCGCCTCTCGCTTAAACTATTGGTTCTAACAACCCAGATTCCCGTCGCCTGTGTTGGTGTCCTTACAATTTCGGGCCTCGCCCCCCAATTTTCTCTCCGTGCCCTCACACGGTCTCCTGGCTGGGACACGTGGCTCCCTCCGGCAGGCACGACCCTCTGCCGAATCTCCCGCTATGGCACCCCGCGGCACTACACTGCCTCCGAGCCTACCAGCTCCCTAACACCGGGGAGTGCCCCCATGGCACCTCCTGAAACGCACACGTGGCAGGCCGGCCTCCCGGGCCCCTTTCCGAGGGTCACCCGTGCCCACAACACTGCCCACGCGGCTAATGGCGCCCGGGCCCCCGCACCAAGCAGGCGCACCCGTGCCCACTACTCTATCCCGGCCCCCATGGGCCCATGGCCTACCGCGGCCGACTAGCCTGGTGCCCGGGGTACCCACTCAGCGATACTCACCTTTCGCAGCCACGCTCCCAAGCCCGTCAACAGGGCTCCTGCACCCCTCCAAATGGGTCTCGAGCCTACTTTCCCACCAACAACAAAACGACCTCCATTTTTCAATTTGACTAACCCAGCTAACTCACTCTACACTGACCCCGGGGTCCCTTGGGCGGGAGTCACTCCTCCCCCAATCACTCATCGCACCATGCATTCCCCATTCACTCCACACACACAGACCCGCTGGCCTCACTCACTCAACATGTACACGTACTCTCCTCACAACCCACAACTCTTCAACACACTCACCGCTGAACTCTGCCATCCTTCTATCTACATCCCCTAACTAACTCGTGCTCCCACGTCATCCCTTAAACTACAGCACGTTCCATTTAACCTACGTAGCTAAACTACGTCCCCGCTACACATCCAAAGTCTGTCACTGTCTCCAAATAATCCCATTTTATTTCCCAACCTAAATCTCGCTACAATCCCTCTAACTAATCCATTCCACGGACTCCATGAGGACTTACCCCTGCCCCATGAAGTCGGTCTAGCTAAGCTAACCCTTCCCCCTAACTAGTTTCCATCCTGTGCCCAGGGTAAGGGGGTCTTTCACCCCTTGCCCAGGAATCCTGTACACCCGAAAGTGAGGCTTGTTTTTCCCTTTTTTTTTTTCATGCCCAGCACCTGCGCGGCAACTCAGAGCTCGCGCACTTTGCACCTGCCCGTGACGTCATGCAGCTGCACGTGTTCCTCGTCCCTCCTTGGACGGGACCATCCGGCAGAGATACCCCTCCTGCTGGATTCCAACCCCACGTGCAGCCATGACGTCACCGTGCGCATAAAAAAAAACACAAGCCACACGTCTCGAGGGTACCCCACGCGAACACATGTGCTTTGCCCGTTGGAGCTTAACACACACGATCGCGTGGAGAACCCGTCCGGTCCAAATCCATTTACCTGCCTAACTTTGTCCGTCCGCGGGATCGGCAAATCCACCGCGTGCGTTTCCGGACCGGGACTTCACTCTCGCAAGCGAGCACGTGGTGGTCTCGTGCGTTGCACAGCACGAACCGCGTGCTCACTGCTGGGTGAACCCGGCACGGTCCTCGAAACAACTACAGCCGCTACTCGGCTTTCTTTCTTCTGTCGCCTTCGTCGTCGCCATTCCACACACGCATACCTGCGTGTCACGACGCACACAGTCCACACCATCACATTCACACCGGGAGATGCGGCTGCGTGCTCCCGCATGCCAACCGACATCTCACTCACATACCGCTCTCTCACACACACGGTCTCCCTTGCACACAGCGACCTTGCACACGGCCGTTCACTCACGCGTGCCTCACTACTCTCACACCGTGCCTCATCCACACACGCGGGGGCACTCACCCGCGGTACCTCACTCACACTCCGTGCCTCATCCACACACGGCGTGCTGGGAAGCACGTACTCCGGCACCATCGCCACCACACCACTCACACGTGGTGCCTCACTCATACTGGCCGTTTCACTCACACACACGGCCTCACTCACACACGGTGCCCCATCCACACCCGGCGTGCTGGGAAGCACGCACTCTGGCACCATCGCCACCACACCACTCACACGTGGTGCCTCACTCATACTGGCCGTTTCACTCACACACACGGCCTCACTCACACACGGTGCCCCATCCACACCCGGCGTGCTGGGAAGCACGCACTCTGGCACCATCGCCACCACACCACTCACACACGGGGTCGCTTCCACACACGGTGCCGCACTCACACCTTGCACCACACACACAGGGACAACCACACTGGGGATTTGTGTCCCCACAAGGGTCTCCGGGGCCTCTACACCCCCAAGCTCTCCGTGCACCCGTCCACAGCACTCGTCCCCTCAACCTCGCAAAACACGACCGAACTCACCTGGTCGTGACTCGCCTCGAGGGGCATACTCCCTCCCCTCGTTCCTGGAGGAGGCCATCCAGGTGCTCGCACCGGGTCCCAACACGCTCCGCGAGCTCAACCCCATTGTCCTCCACTACCTCCGTGTGTGCGTGCGCGTCACTTACCCCGTCTTCATCGTGTAGTCTTCCCTCTATCGTTCCCATCTCCCGTGTCTCTGCCAACTCTTCACCCTTTACCTCCCTTGTCTCAACTATTATTTCTGTTGTCGTCACCTCGTGTCTCGTCTCACACGTTTTGGTCTCCCCATTTAATTTTTCCCTTTTGGTCACCGTCGATTCCTCTGTCACGACCCTCGCCCAACACGCCCCCCGAATTATTTTTTCACCCGCCTCCACCGCGGGCCTGTCAGCCGTTGCACCCCCACCCAGCTCGTTTGCTCCCACACGTGGAGTCGCCATTTTATCTCCCCGGTCACGGCCTTCATGCCCGCCTGCAGGCTTCGGCCCATGTTCTGCGTCTCACCCCGCAGCTTTTTCATTTCCTCCTTCATGTTTGTTTCCATTCCGTTCATTTTTGTATCCATCTTTTCGTTTATTTGTTGTGTATTCGCATCCATCGTCGTTTTCACTTCATTTGTATTTGTATCCATCTTTTCGTTCATGCCTTTCATTTCGTTTTTCATTTCATTTTTCATTTCATTTGTATTTGTATCCATCGTCGTTTTCACTTCATTCATTTGTTTGTTCATTGCCGCCAGCATGGCGCATAGCTGGGCCATGTTGGATGCACTCAGCTGAGCCGTTTCGGCAAGGGTTGGAGAGGGGGGGGGAGGTGTCATACACTGCGGCCGCTGCCGCACCCATTTCAGGTTCTGGGTTCAGTTGGGCGAGTCCGTGTTCCTGCACAATCAACATTTCCTGCTCGGGGATTCCATCCTGGACCATGGACTCTACATTATTACACATATACATTTCTAATACCCCCGGCTCCCGCTCGCCTTGAGACGCCATCTTGCTTCTCGTGAAGGGTTAATTTGCTCGCTCGTAATTTGGAGGGAATCGGGGGTCGCTTCTCTCACCCCTGGACCGATTCCCGTGAATTTAGCCGGAGACAGGAGAGCCCGTTTTCCTGTTCTCCGATACCAGTGCCGCGAGGAGGGCGATGAATTTGTATCGCACGACCTGACACCAGTGTTGCGGTCTTCGCGCCCGCCGGCGTGCGACGGCCACGTAACTCGAATCGCGGCACGTCGCCCACCGGACGGACAATCCAGTCGTGACCCTCTCGGACTAACGCCGGGAACCAGTCACGGGTGGACCTTTCGGTCTCACCGCGATCGAGCCAATCAGCCCCGCGTGGGATAGGGTTGCTCGCCAAATTCGACCTACCTAAGTACCCACGCGGAGGGTAGACCGGGCGATCGCACCTCGCCGCAGGTCGACTTCGGACACGGGCCACTTAAGCGACCCGTTCCGTACTATCAGAATAACCGAGCGGTGTTATCGTCGACCTCGACGGTTCGATTAATTATCGGGCGTATTCAGCCCACTACCAACCCTTTACGTGAAGCAAGATGAGGGTTCAATGGGGGAAAAGACGAAGCGAAGCGGGAGAACAGTTCAACAATAAAGCACATTTATTCGCGACGAACGGAAAGCACACAAATACAATTCCACCAAATGCACACAAAAAAAGAAAACACAATTCCATTTACACAAAAAGCAAACATAAAAGTGAAAACACAGTGCAGAGCTAATACCGACTACCGAGCACACGGCAACACTTATACAATTCTACTTCACAGACGGCGCCGACAACACATACCCAAAACCAAGGAAAAGAAATACCTCAAGAATGAGGCAGGCCTGAGGCCGAGACCGGGTCGGGCCTACCCGTCTGGTGATGAGACACGGAGCGGCGATGGCCCCGCAACCCGCGGGCCTCGTGGACAGTGCCTGACAGGGGGTGGGAACGGGGCCCCCTTGGTCGCACTATCTCAGCGCGGGGGGAAACAGGAGGGGGTTGCTGATGCTCGGGGTATAGAGGATCTTTATTATCCCTGGTGTGCGTCTCCACCTCGGCCAGGTCGCGCTGCCGGCCTCCCTCGGGCGTGCAGCTCCTGGCACCGACGCGAGCACCCCCTCGTCCGACTCTCTTCAGCTTCTCCAGCCACTGAAGGCTTCGGGCTCCAGTCTTCCACACTCGTCCCCTCCGTTCCGACTCCTTCTCGTTCTCGTTTGCGACTCCTTCTCCCTCCGACTCCTTCTCGTTCTCGACTCCTTCTCGTTCTCGTTTGCGACTCTCTTCTGACTGACGAACACCGTCCTTTTATCCCCCCGTAACTTCGCCTTTGACCCCCTCCCTTTGACCTTTCACCTCGCTCCCCATTGGCCCGAGAAAAAGTGGGCGTGAAGGCTTTTGATCCCCAAACTTGCATATATCGATCGTTCTGGAGGCGGGGCCAAATCGCCCTCGCTCACCGATTGGACGGCAAAAAGTGGGCGTGTGTCGTTTTTGATCCGTTTTTGAAGCACAAAATCCGTGATTTTGTACACGCTGTTCGACGCGCGTTCTGCATGAGTCCAACACCGGTACCCACAGCGGGGCAAGAACGGTGGCGATGCTACGGTTGTGAGGTGTGCGTGAAGGTCGTGGCGGTTGTGGTGAAGCGGTGGTTGTGGTCGGTGGTTGATGTTGTGGTTGTGATCATGGCGGTTGGTCCAAAATAAAGATAGTAAAAGAAAAACGGCTATCCTGAAGAGTCGCAGCACGTATAAATGACATGTATTCCCACTAGACAACGGGTTTGGGCCTAACTACACATGCACTTACCGAGATACCTCACCTAAGGGACCTGAATGGTGGTTTGCGAATTTGGTAACCACAACACTACCCCTTCCTTTTTACAGACTCGTCCCGAGTCGTCAAATTTTCGTGTGCCATCATGTGTAGTTTTCCCCTAGTACATTTTACCTACGGATCCCTGAGTGCGACATTCATGGTATTCGTGTCCCCAAAATAAATAACCTGAGGGCTGCGTAACTATCTAAACAAACTCACTCACACGGACGACTTAAATAAAATTGCCGGCGCTAAGACAAACATGCCGGGGGCGCACTCATATTTACAGTACATCTTAACCTTAACTTACAAATTTTACACTAAACCATGGCCCAGGATCAATGAACTCTGCAAAAAGAAAGCAGTTAGCAGGGAGCCAGGCTGCCCGCATGCAGTCCAGGTGACAGGAACGTGGTGACAGGGAACGTGGCTGGCTGCTCACACGCAGTCCAAGGCCTTCCCTTTTGAACTGAACGCAGTGAACCACAACGGTGCTTGGGCTGCACAACGCAGTCTCCGTGCCAGCTCAAGTGGCACACGCAATGAGCACAACGAATGGATGGACACAAACACGGTGCACGGGCCGCCACTGCAGGCCCGTGTTGTAGCTGCCAACAGGGCAGTTCTCGCAGCTTGCAAACTGTTGCTTTTACGATCCTGGCGCACATGGGAACGAACAGGGGGGGGGGGGGTAAAGCAAAAATTGAACGGGGCTGGTGAACGTGAGCAGTGGGCATGGCATGGCAAAGGTGAGCAGGCAAACACAGCCCGCAGAAGAAGGCTGCTGCAGGCAAACACAGCCGGCAGACGAACTGGCCGGCACAGGCCTCGAAGAAAAACAGCCAGCAGATGAACTGGCCGGCACAGGCCTTGCAGCACACAGCTGCCGATGAAGTTGGCCGGCCTCCGCCTTGAAGCAAAACACGGCCAGCCGATGAAGTTGGCCAGCCTTTGCCGTTCAATAGAGGTTGGTGGAGGGAGTGCGGTAGTGCTGGCCACTTGGAGGGCGGGCTCGGACCTACCTACCTGTCTCCCTCCCAACCTATCGCCTTTGCCTGTCACTGTACATACCCACTCCCTTAATTTGTGAAAAACCAATTTAGCCCCAACTTATTTTTTGTTGTTTTTATTTTTTACTTCCCCACTATAAATCGTCCCCGAACCCCTTTATCGTCCTTGTTCGGCTAACCTGTACTGTCACCTAGCCTACTCCCAACCCCTACGTTCCCTTCTCGGAGGGAACAAGGGAGAGGTAACGTCGTGTGTCGAGGCCCAACGAAGCCTCAGAATGGCCTCCCCAGAGTTCGGCGATCTTAACACCAAGTGGGTCCAGCGGCCCACAACGACAGCGAGGGGATGGATGGTGCGGAGGGGTACATCTCCTAATCTACCCTAACCATTTAACTGTTAAACTACCCCGGGCTTTCAACAAGCGCCTCTCGCTTAAACTATTGGTTCTAACAACCCAGATTCCCGTCGCCTGTGTTGGTGTCCTTACAATTTCGGGCCTCACCCCCCAATTTTCTCTCCGTGCCCTCACACGGTCTCCTGGCTGGGACACGTGGCTCCCTCCGGCAGGCACGACCCTCTGCCGAATCTCCCGCTATGGCACCCCGGGCACTACACTGCCTCCGAGCCTACCAGCTCCCTAACACCGGGGAGTGCCCCCATGGCACCTCCCCTGAAACGCACACGTGGCAGGCCGGCCTCCCGGGCCCCTTTCCGAGGGTCACCCGTGCCCACAACACTGCCCACGCGGCTAATGGCGCCCGGGCCCCCGCACCAAGCAGGCGCACCCGTGCCCACTACTCTATCCCGGCCCCCATGGGCCCATGGCCTACCGCGGCCGACTAGCCTGGTGCCCGGGGTACCCACTCAGCGATACTCACCTTTCGCAGCCACGCTCCCAAGCCCGTCAACAGGGCTCCTGCACCCCTCCAAATGGGTCTCGAGCCTACTTTCCCACCAACAACAAAACGACCTCCATTTTTCAATTTGACTAACCCAGCTAACTCACTCTACACTGACCCCGGGTCCCTTGGGCGGGAGTCACTCCTCCCCCAATCACTCATCGCACCATGCATTCCCCATTCACTCCACACACACAGACCCGCTGGCCTCACTCACTCAACATGTACACGTACTCTCCTCACAACCCACAACTCTTCAACACACTCACCGCTGAACTCTGCCATCCTTCTATCTACATCCCCTAACTAACTCGTGCTCCCACGTCATCCCTTAAACTACAGCACGTTCCATTTAACACTACGTAGCTAAACTACGTCCCGCTACACATCCAAAGTCTGTCACTGTCTCCAAATAATCCCATTTTATTTCCCAACCTAAATCTCGCTACAATCCCTCTAACTAATCCATTCCACGGACTCCATGAGGACTTACCCCTGCCCCATGAAGTCGGTCTAGCTAAGCTAACCCTTCCCCCTAACTAGTTTCCATCCTGTGCCCAGGGTAAGGGGGTCTTTCACCCCTTGCCCAGGAATCCTGTACACCCGAAAGTGAGGCTTGTTTTTCCCTTTTTTTTTCATGCCCAGCACCTGCGCGGCAACTCAGAGCTCGCGCACTTTGCACCTGCCCGTGACGTCATGCAGCTGCACGTGTTCCTCGTCCCTCCTTGGACGGGACCATCCGGCAGAGATACCCCTCCTGCTGGATTCCAACCCCACGTGCAGCCATGACGTCACCGTGCGCATAAAAAAAAAACACAAGCCACACGTCTCGAGGGGTTCCCCACGCGAACACATGTGCTTTGCCCGTTGGAGCTTAACACACACGATCGCGTGGAGAACCCGTCCGGTCCAAATCCATTTACCTGCCTAACTTTGTCCGTCCGCGGGATCGGCAAATCCACCGCGTGCGTTTCCGGACCGGGACTTCACTCTCGCAAGCGAGCACGTGGTGGTCTCGTGCGTTGCACAGCACGAACCGCGTGCTCACTGCTGGGTGAACCCGGCACGGTCCTCGAAACAACTACAGCCGCTACTCGGCTTTCTTTCTTCTGTCGCCTTCGTCGTCGCCATTCCACACACGCATACCTGCGTGTCACGACGCACACAGTCCACACCATCACATTCACACCGGGAGATGCGGCTGCGTGCTCCCGCATGCCAACCGACATCTCACTCACATACCGCTCTCTCACACACACGGTCTCCCTTGCACACAGCGACCTTGCACACGGCCGTTCACTCACGCGTGCCTCACTACTCTCACACCGTGCCTCATCCACACACGCGGGGGCACTCACCCGCGGTACCTCACTCACACTCCGTGCCTCATCCACACACGGCGTGCTGGGAAGCACGTACTCCGGCACCATCGCCACCACACCACTCACACGTGGTGCCTCACTCATACTGGCCGTTTCACTCACACACACGGCCTCACTCACACACGGTGCCCCATCCACACCCGGCGTGCTGGGAAGCACGCACTCTGGCACCATCGCCACCACACCACTCACACGTGGTTCCTCACTCATACTGGCCGTTTCACTCACACACACGGCCTCACTCACACACGGTGCCCCATCCACACCCGGCGTGCTGGGAAGCACGCACTCTGGCACCATCGCCACCACACCACTCACACACGGGGTCGCTTCCACACACGGTGCCGCACTCACACCTTGCACCACACACACAGGGACAACCACACTGGGGATTTGTGTCCCCACAAGGGTCTCCGGGGCCTCTACACCCCCCAAGCTCTCCGTGCACCCGTCCACAGCACTCGTCCCCTCAACCTCGCAAAACACGACCGAACTCACCTGGTCGTGACTCGCCTCGAGGGGCATACTCCCTCCCCTCGTTCCTGGAGGAGGCCATCCAGGTGCTCGCACCGGGTCCCAACACGCTCCGCGAGCTCAACCCCATTGTCCTCCACTACCTCCGTGTGTGCGTGCGCGTCACTTACCCCGTCTTCATCGTGTAGTCTTCCCTCTATCGTTCCCATCTCCCGTGTCTCTGCCAACTCTTCACCCTTTACCTCCCTTGTCTCAACTATTATTTCTGTTGTCGTCACCTCGTGTCTCGTCTCACACGTTTTGGTCTCCCCATTTAATTTTTCCCTTTTGGTCACCGTCGATTCCTCTGTCACGACCCTCGCCCAACACGCCCCCCGAATTATTTTTTCACCCGCCTCCACCGCGGGCCTGTCAGCCGTTGCACCCCCACCCAGCTCGTTTGCTCCCACACGTGGAGTCGCCATTTTTATCTCCCCGGTCACGGCCTTCATGCCCGCCTGCAGGCTTCGGCCCATGTTCTGCGTCTCACCCCGCAGCTTTTTCATTTCCTCCTTCATGTTTGTTTCCATTCCGTTCATTTTTGTATCCATCTTTTCGTTTATTTGTTGTGTATTCGCATCCATCGTCGTTTTCACTTCATTTGTATTTGTATCCATCTTTTCGTTCATGCCTTTCATTTCGTTTTTCATTTCATTTTTCATTTCATTTGTATTTGTATCCATCGTCGTTTTCACTTCATTCATTTGTTTGTTCATTGCCGCCAGCATGGCGCATAGCTGGGCCATGTTGGATGCACTCAGCTGAGCCGTTTCGGCAAGGGTTGGAGAGGGGGGGGGAGGTGTCATACATTGCGGCCGCTGCCGCACCCATTTCAGGTTCTGGGTTCAGTTGGGCGAGTCCGTGTTCCTGCACAATCAACATTTCCTGCTCGGGGATTCCATCCTGGACCATGGACTCTACATTATTACACATATACATTTCTAATACCCCCGGCTCCCGCTCGCCTTGAGACGCCATCTTGCTTCTCGTGAAGGGTTAATTTGCTCGCTCGTAATTTGGAGGGAATCGGGGGTCGCTTCTCTCACCCCTGGACCGATTCCCGTGAATTTAGCCGGAGACAGGAGAGCCCGTTTTCCTGTTCTCCGATACCAGTGCCGCGAGGAGGGCGATGAATTTGTATCGCACGACCTGACACCAGTGTTGCGGTCTTCGCGCCCGCCGGCGTGCGACGGCCACGTAACTCGAATCGCGGCACGTCGCCCACCGGACGGACAATCCAGTCGTGACCCTCTCGGACTAACGCCGGGAACCAGTCACGGGTGGACCTTTCGGTCTCACCGCGATCGAGCCAATCAGCCCCCGCGTGGGATAGGGTTGCTCGCCAAATTCGACCTACCTAAGTACCCACGCGGAGGGTAGACCGGGCGATCGCACCTCGCCGCAGGTCGACTTCGGACACGGGCCACTTAAGCGACCCGTTCCGTACTATCAGAATAACCGAGCGGTGTTATCGTCGACCTCGACGGTTCGATTAATTATCGGGCGTATTCAGCCCACTACCAACCCTTTACGTGAAGCAAGATGAGGGTTCAATGGAGGAAAAGACGAAGCGAAGCGGGAGAACAGTTCAACAATAAAGCACATTTATTCGCGACGAACGGAAAGCACACAAATACAATTCCACCAAATGCACACAAAAAAGAAAACACAATTCCATTTACACAAAAAGCAAACATAAAAGTGAAAACACAGTGCAGAGCTAATACCGACTACCGAGCACACGGCAACACTTATACAATTCTACTTCACAGACGGCGCCGACAACACATACCCAAAACCAAGGAAAAGAAATACCTCAAGAATGAGGCAGGCCTGAGGCCGAGACCGGGTCGGGCCTACCCGTCTGGTGATGAGACGCGGAGCGGCGATGGCCCCGCAACCCGCGGGCCTCGTGGACAGTGCCTGACAGGGGGTGGGAACGGGGCCCCCTTGGTCGCACTATCTCAGCGCCGGGGGAAACAGGAGGGGGTTGCTGATGCTCGGGGTATAGAGGATCTTTATTATCCCTGGTGTGCGTCTCCACCTCGGCCAGGTCGCGCTGCCGGCCTCCCTCGGGCGTGCAGCTCCTGGCACCGACGCGAGCACCCCCTCGTCCGACTCTCTTCAGCTTCTCCAGCCACTGCAGGCTTCGGGCTCCAGTCTTCCACACTCGTCCCCTCCGTTCCGACTCCTTCTCGTTCTCGTTTGCGACTCCTTCTCCCTCCGACTCCTTCTCGTTCTCGACTCCTTCTCGTTCTCGTTTGCGACTCTCTTCTGACTGACGAACACCGTCCTTTTATCCCCCCGTAACTTCGCCTTTGACCCCCTCCCTTTGACCTTTCACCTCGCTCCCCATTGGCCCGAGAAAAAGTGGGCGTGAAGGCTTTTTGATCCACAAATTTGCATATATCGATCGTTCTGGAGGCGGGGCCAAATCGCCCCTCGCTCACCGATTGGACGGCAAAAAGTGGGCGTGTGTCGTTTTTGATCCGTTTTTGAAGCACAAAATCCGTGATTTTGTACACGCTGTTCGACGCGCGTTCTGCATGAGTCCAACACCGGTACCCACAGCGGGGCAAGAACGGTGGCGATGCTACGGTTGTGAGGTGTGCGTGAAGGTCGTGGCGGTTGTGGTGAAGCGGTGGTTGTGGTCGGTGGTTGATGTTGTGGTTGTGATCATGGCGGTTGGTCCAAAATAAAGATAGTAAAAGAAAAACGGCTATCCTGAAGAGTCGCAGCACGTATAAATGACATGTATTCCCACTAGACAACGGGTTTGGGCCTAACTACACATGCACTTACCGAGATACCTCACCTAAGGGACCTGAATGGTGGTTTGCGAATTTGGTAACCACAACACTACCCCCTTCCCTTTTTACAGACTCGTCCCGAGTCGTCAAATTTTCGTGTGCCATCATGTGTAGTTTTCCCCTAGTACATTTTACCTACGGATCCCTGAGTGCGACATTCATGGTATTCGTGTCCCCAAAATAAATAACCTGAGGGCTGCGTAACTATCTAAACAAACTCACTCACACGGACGACTTAAATAAAATTGCCGGCGCTAAGACAAACATGCCGGGGGCGCACTCATATTTACAGTACATCTTAACCTTAACTTACAAATTTTACACTAAACCATGGCCCAGGATCAATGAACTCTGCAAAAAGAAAGCAGTTAGCAGGGAGCCAGGCTGCCCGCATGCAGTCCAGGTGACAGGGAACGTGGTGACAGGGAACGTGGCTGGCTGCTCACACGCAGTCCAAGGCCTTCCCTTTTGAACTGAACGCAGTGAACCACAACGGTGCATGGGCTGCACAAACGCAGTCTCCGTGCCAGCTCAAGTGGCACACGCAATGAGCACAACGAATGGATGGATGAATGGATGGACGCAAACACGGTGCACGGGCCGCCACTGCAGGCCCGTGTTGTAGCTGCCAACAGGGCAGTTCTCGCAGCTTGCAAACTGTTGCTTTTACGATCCTGGCGCACATGGCAATGAACAGGGGGGGGGGGGGGTAAAGCAAAAATTGAACGGGGCTGGTGAACGTGGGCAGTGGGCATGGCATGGCAAAGGTGCAGGCAAACACAGCCCGCAGAAGAAGGCTGCTGCAGGCAAACACAGCCGGCAGACGAACTGGCCGGCACAGGCCTCGAAGAAAAACAGCCAGCAGATGAACTGGCCGGCACAGGCCTTGCAGCACACAGCTGCCGATGAAGTTGGCCGGCCTCCGCCTTGAAGCAAAACACGGCCAGCCGATGAAGTTGGCCAGCCTTTGCCGTTCAATAGAGGTTGGTGGAGGGAGTGCGGTAGTGCTGGCCACTTGGAGGGCGGGCTCGGACCTACCTACCTGTCTCCCTCCCAACCTATCGCCTTTGCCTGTCACTGTACATACCCACTCCCTTAATTTGTGAAAAACCAATTTAGCCCCAACTTATTTTTTTGTTGTTTTTATTTTTTACTTCCCCACTATAAATCGTCCCCGAACCCCCTTTATCGTCCTTGTTCGGCTAACCTGTACTGTCACCTAGCCTACTCCCAACCCCTACGTTCCCTTCTCGGAGGGGAACAAGGGAGAGCTAACGTCCTGTGTCGAGGCCCAACGAAGCCTCAGAATGGCCTCCCCAGAGTTCGGCGATCTTAACACCAAGTGGGTCCAGCGGCCCACAACGACAGCGAGGGGATGGATGGTGCGGAGGGGTACATCTCCTAATCTACCCTAACCATTTAACTGTTAAACTACCCCGGGGCTTTCAACAAGCGCCTCTCGCTTAAACTATTGGTTCTAACAACCCAGATTCCCGTCGCCTGTGTTGGTGTCCTTACAATTTCGGGCCTCGCCCCCCAATTTTCTCTCCGTGCCCTCACACGGTCTCCTGGCTGGGACACGTGGCTCCCTCCGGCAGGCACGACCCTCTGCCGAATCTCCCGCTATGGCACCCCCGGGCACTACACTGCCTCCGAGCCTACCAGCTCCCTAACACCGGGGAGTGCCCCCATGGCACCTCCCCTGAAACGCACACGTGGCAGGCCGCCCTCCCGGGCCCCTTTCCGAGGGTCACCCGTGCCCACAACACTGCCCACGCGGCTAATGGCGCCCCGGGCCCCCGCACCAAGCAGGCGCACCCGTGCCCACTACTCTATCCCGGCCCCCCATGGGCCCATGGCCTACCGCGGCCGACTAGCCTGGTGCCCGGGGTACCCACTCAGCGATACTCACCTTTCGCAGCCACGCTCCCAAGCCCGTCAACAGGGCTCCTGCACCCCTCCAAATGGGTCTCGAGCCTACTTTCCCACCAACAACAAAACGACCTCCATTTTTCAATTTGACTAACCCAGCTAACTCACTCTACACTGACCCCGGGGGTCCCTTGGGCGGGAGTCACTCCTCCCCCCAATCACTCATCGCACCATGCATTCCCCATTCACTCCACACACACAGACCCGCTGGCCTCACTCACTCAACATGTACACGTACTCTCCTCACAACCCACAACTCTTCAACACACTCACCGCTGAACTCTGCCATCCTTCTATCTACATCCCCTAACTAACTCGTGCTCCCACGTCATCCCTTAAACTACAGCACGTTCCATTTAACCTACGTAGCTAAACTACGTCCCCGCTACACATCCAAAGTCTGTCACTGTCTCCAAATAATCCCATTTTATTTCCCAACCTAAATCTCGCTACAATCCCTCTAACTAATCCATTCCACGGACTCCATGAGGACTTACCCCTGCCCCATGAAGTCGGTCTAGCTAAGCTAACCCTTCCCCCTAACTAGTTTCCATCCTGTGCCCAGGGTAAGGGGGTCTTTCACCCCTTGCCCAGGAATCCTGTACACCCGAAAGTGAGGCTTGTTTTTCCCTTTTTTTTTTTTCATGCCCAGCACCTGCGCGGCAACTCAGAGCTCGCGCACTTTGCACCTGCCCGTGACGTCATGCAGCTGCACGTGTTCCTCGTCCCTCCTTGGACGGGACCATCCGGCAGAGATACCCCTCCTGCTGGATTCCAACCCCACGTGCAGCCATGACGTCACCGTGCGCATAAAAAAAAAAAACACAAGCCACACGTCTCGAGGGGTTCCCCACGCGAACACATGTGCTTTGCCCGTTGGAGCTTAACACACACGATCGCGTGGAGAACCCGTCCGGTCCAAATCCATTTACCTGCCTAACTTTGTCCGTCCGCGGGATCGGCAAATCCACCGCGTGCGTTTCCGGACCGGGACTTCACTCTCGCAAGCGAGCACGTGGTGGTCTCGTGCGTTGCACAGCACGAACCGCGTGCTCACTGCTGGGTGAACCCGGCACGGTCCTCGAAACAACTACAGCCGCTACTCGGCTTTCTTTCTTCTGTCGCCTTCGTCGTCGCCATTCCACACACGCATACCTGCGTGTCACGACGCACACAGTCCACACCATCACATTCACACCGGGAGATGCGGCTGCGTGCTCCCGCATGCCAACCGACATCTCACTCACATACCGCTCTCTCACACACACGGTCTCCCTTGCACACAGCGACCTTGCACACGGCCGTTCACTCACGCGTGCCTCACTACTCTCACACCGTGCCTCATCCACACACGCGGGGGCACTCACCCGCGGTACCTCACTCACACTCCGTGCCTCATCCACACACGGCGTGCTGGGAAGCACGTACTCCGGCACCATCGCCACCACACCACTCACACGTGGTGCCTCACTCATACTGGCCGTTTCACTCACACACACGGCCTCACTCACACACGGTGCCCCATCCACACCCGGCGTGCTGGGAAGCACGCACTCTGGCACCATCGCCACCACACCACTCACACGTGGTTCCTCACTCATACTGGCCGTTTCACTCACACACACGGCCTCACTCACACACGGTGCCCCATCCACACCCGGCGTGCTGGGAAGCACGCACTCTGGCACCATCGCCACCACACCACTCACACACGGGGTCGCTTCCACACACGGTGCCGCACTCACACCTTGCACCACACACACAGGGACAACCACACTGGGGATTTGTGTCCCCACAAGGGTCTCCGGGGCCTCTACACCCCCCAAGCTCTCCGTGCACCCGTCCACAGCACTCGTCCCCTCAACCTCGCAAAACACGACCGAACTCACCTGGTCGTGACTCGCCTCGAGGGGGCATACTCCCTCCCCTCGTTCCTGGAGGAGGCCATCCAGGTGCTCGCACCGGGTCCCAACACGCTCCGCGAGCTCAACCCCATTGTCCTCCACTACCTCCGTGTGTGCGTGCGCGTCACTTACCCCGTCTTCATCGTGTAGTCTTCCCTCTATCGTTCCCATCTCCCGTGTCTCTGCCAACTCTTCACCCTTTACCTCCCTTGTCTCAACTATTATTTCTGTTGTCGTCACCTCGTGTCTCGTCTCACACGTTTTGGTCTCCCCATTTAATTTTTCCCTTTTGGTCACCGTCGATTCCTCTGTCACGACCCTCGCCCAACACGTTCCCCGAATTATTTTTCACCCGCCTCCACCGCGGGCCTGTCAGCCGTTGCACCCCCACCCAGCTCGTTTGCTCCCACACGTGGAGTCGCCATTTTTATCTCCCCGGTCACGGCCTTCATGCCCGCCTGCAGGCTTCGGCCCATGTTCTGCGTCTCACCCCGCAGCTTTTTCATTTCCTCCTTCATGTTTGTTTCCATTCCGTTCATTTTTGTATCCATCTTTTCGTTTATTTGTTGTGTATTCGCATCCATCGTCGTTTTCACTTCATTTGTATTTGTATCCATCTTTTCGTTCATGCCTTTCATTTCGTTTTTCATTTCATTTTTCATTTCATTTGTATTTGTATCCATCGTCGTTTTCACTTCATTCATTTGTTTGTTCATTGCCGCCAGCATGGCGCATAGCTGGGCCATGTTGGATGCACTCAGCTGAGCCGTTTCGGCAAGGGTTGGGGAAGGGTCTTGGTGGAGAGGGGGGGAGGTGTCATACATTGCGGCCGCTGCCGCACCCATTTCAGGTTCTGGGTTCAGTTGGGCGAGTCCGTGTTCCTGCACAATCAACATTTCCTGCTCGGGGATTCCATCCTGGACCATGGACTCTACATTATTACACATATACATTTCTAATACCCCCGGCTCCCGCTCGCCTTGAGACGCCATCTTGCTTCTCGTGAAGGGTTAATTTGCTCGCTCGTAATTTGGAGGGAATCGGGGGTCGCTTCTCTCACCCTGGACCGATTCCCGTGAATTTAGCCGGAGACAGGAGAGCCCGTTTTCCTGTTCTCCGATACCAGTGCCGCGAGGAGGGCGATGAATTTGTATCGCACGACCTGACACCAGTGTTGCGGTCTTCGCGCCCGCCGGCGTGCGACGGCCACGTAACTCGAATCGCGGCACGTCGCCCACCGGACGGACAATCCAGTCGTGACCCTCTCGGACTAACGCCGGGAACCAGTCACGGGTGGACCTTTCGGTCTCACCGCGATCGAGCCAATCAGCCCCCGCGTGGGATAGGGTTGCTCGCCAAATTCGACCTACCTAAGTACCCACGCGGAGGGTAGACCGGGCGATCGCACCTCGCCGCAGGTCGACTTCGGACACGGGCCACTTAAGCGACCCGTTCCGTACTATCAGAATAACCGAGCGGTGTTATCGTCGACCTCGACGGTTCGATTAATTATCGGGCGTATTCAGCCCACTACCAACCCTTTACGTGAAGCAAGATGAGGGTTCAATGGGGGAAAAGACGAAGCGAAGCGGGAGAACAGTTCAACAATAAAGCACATTTATTCGCGACGAACGGAAAGCACACAAATACAATTCCACCAAATGCACACAAAAAAGAAAACACAATTCCATTTACACAAAAAGCAAACATAAAAGTGAAAACACAGTGCAGAGCTAATACCGACTACCGAGCACACGGCAACACTTATACAATTCTACTTCACAGACGGCGCCGACAACACATACCCAAAACCAAGGAAAAGAAATACCTCAAGAATGAGGCAGGCCTGAGGCCGAGACCGGGTCGGGCCTACCCGTCTGGTGATGAGACGCGGAGCGGCGATGGCCCCGCAACCCGCGGGCCTCGTGGACAGTGCCTGACAGGGGGTGGGAACGGGCCCCCTGGGTCGCACTATCTCAGCGCGGGGGGAAACAGGAGGGGGTTGCTGATGCTCGGGGTATAGAGGATCTTTATTATCCCTGGTGTGCGTCTCCACCTCGGCCAGGTCGCGCTGCCGGCCTCCCTCGGGCGTGCAGCTCCTGGCACCGACGCGAGCACCCCCTCGTCCGACTCTCTTCAGCTTCTCCAGCCACTGCAGGCTTCGGGCTCCAGTCTTCCACACTCGTCCCCTCCGTTCCGACTCCTTCTCGTTCTCGTTTGCGACTCCTTCTCCCTCCGACTCCTTCTCGTTCTCGACTCCTTCTCGTTCTCGTTTGCGACTCTCTTCTGACTGACGAACACCGTCCTTTTATCCCCCCGTAACTTCGCCTTTGACCCCCTCCCTTTGACCTTTCACCTCGCACCACATTGGCCCGAGAAAAAGTGGGCGTGAAGGCTTTTGATCCACAAATTTGCATATATCGATCGTTCTGGAGGCGGGGCCAAATCGCCCCTCGCTCACCGATTGGACGGCAAAAGTGGGCGTGTGTCGTTTTGATCCGTTTTTGAAGCACAAAATCCGTGATTTTGTACACGCTGTTCGACGCGCGTTCTGCATGAGTCCAACACCGGTACCCACAGCGGGGCAAGAACGGTGGCGATGCTACGGTTGTGAGGTGTGCGTGAAGGTCGTGGCGGTTGTGGTGAAGCGGTGGTTGTGGTCGGTGGTTGATGTTGTGGTTGTGATCATGGCGGTTGGTCCAAAATAAAGATAGTAAAAGAAAAACGGCTATCCTGAAGAGTCGCAGCACGTATAAATGACATGTATTCCCACTAGACAACGGGTTTGGGCCTAACTACACATGCACTTACCGAGATACCTCACCTAAGGGACCTGAATGGTGGTTTGCGAATTTGGTAACCACAACACTACCCCCTTCCCTTTTTACAGACTCGTCCCGAGTCGTCAAATTTTCGTGTGCCATCATGTGTAGTTTTCCCCTAGTACATTTTACCTACGGATCCCTGAGTGCGACATTCATGGTATTCGTGTCCCCAAAATAAATAACCTGAGGGCTGCGTAACTATCTAAACAAACTCACTCACACGGACGACTTAAATAAAATTGCCGGCGCTAAGACAAACATGCCGGGGGCGCACTCATATTTACAGTACATCTTAACCTTAACTTACAAATTTTACACTAAACCATGGCCCAGGATCAATGAACTCTGCAAAAAGAAAGCAGTTAGCAGGGAGCCAGGCTGCCCGCATGCAGTCCAGGTGACAGGGAACGTGGTGACAGGGAACGTGGCTGGCTGCTCACACGCAGTCCAAGGCCTTCCCTTTTGAACTGAACGCAGTGAACCACAACGGTGCATGGGCTGCACAAACGCAGTCTCCGTGCCAGCTCAAGTGGCACACGCAATGAGCACAACGAATGGATGGACACAAACACGGTGCACGGGCCGCCACTGCAGGCCCGTGTTGTAGCTGCCAACAGGGCAGTTCTCGCAGCTTGCAAACTGTTGCTTTTACGATCCTGGCGCACATGGCAATGAACAGGGGGGGGGGGGTAAAGCAAAAATTGAACGGGGCTGGTGAACGTGGGCAGTGGGCATGGCATGGCAAAGGTGCAGGCAAACACAGCCCGCAGAAGAAGGCTGCTGCAGGCAAACACAGCCGGCAGACGAACTGGCCGGCACAGGCCTCGAAGAAAAACAGCCAGCAGATGAACTGGCCGGCACAGGCCTTGCAGCACACAGCTGCCGATGAAGTTGGCCGGCCTCCGCCTTGAAGCAAAACACGGCCAGCCGATGAAGTTGGCCAGCCTTTGCCGTTCAATAGAGGTTGGTGGAGGGAGTGCGGTAGTGCTGGCCACTTGGAGGGCGGGCTCGGACCTACCTACCTGTCTCCCTCCCAACCTATCGCCTTTGCCTGTCACTGTACATACCCACTCCCTTAATTTGTGAAAAACCAATTTAGCCCCAACTTACTTTTTTGTTGTTTTTATTTTTTACTTCCCCACTATAAATCGTCCCCGAACCCCCTTTATCGTCCTTGTTCGGCTAACCTGTACTGTCACCTAGCCTACTCCCAACCCCTACGTTCCCTTCTCGGAGGGGAACAAGGGAGAGCTAACGTCCTGTGTCGAGGCCCAACGAAGCCTCAGAATGGCCTCCCCAGAGTTCGGCGATCTTAACACCAAGTGGGTCCAGCGGCCCACAACGACAGCGAGGGGATGGATGGTGCGGAGGGGTACATCTCCTAATCTACCCTAACCATTTAACTGTTAAACTACCCCGGGGCTTTCAACAAGCGCCTCTCGCTTAAACTATTGGTTCTAACAACCCAGATTCCCGTCGCCTGTGTTGGTGTCCTTACAATTTCGGGCCTCGCTTCCCAATTTTCTCTCCGTGCCCTCACACGGTCTCCTGGCTGGGACACGTGGCTCCCTCCGGCAGGCACGACCCTCTGCCGAATCTCCCGCTATGGCACCCCCGGGCACTACACTGCCTCCGAGCCTACCAGCTCCCTAACACCGGGGAGTGCCCCCATGGCACCTCCTGAAACGCACACGTGGCAGGCCGGCCTCCCGGGCCCCTTTCCGAGGGTCACCCGTGCCCACAACACTGCCCACGCGGCTAATGGCGCCCCGTCCCCCGCACCAAGCAGGCGCACCCGTGCCCACTACTCTATCCCGGCCCCCCATGGGCCCATGGCCTACCGCGGCCGACTAGCCTGGTGCCCGGGGTACCCACTCAGCGATACTCACCTTTCGCAGCCACGCTCCCAAGCCCGTCAACAGGGCTCCTGCACCCCTCCAAATGGGTCTCGAGCCTACTTTCCCACCAACAACAAAACGACCTCCATTTTTCAATTTGACTAACCCAGCTAACTCACTCTACACTGACCCCGGGGTCCCTTGGGCGGGAGTCACTCCTCCCCCCAATCACTCATCGCACCATGCATTCCCCATTCACTCCACACACACAGACCCGCTGGCCTCACTCACTCAACATGTACACGTACTCTCCTCACAACCCACAACTCTTCAACACACTCACCGCTGAACTCTGCCATCCTTCTATCTACATCCCCTAACTAACTCGTGCTCCCACGTCATCCCTTAAACTACAGCACGTTCCATTTAACACTACGTAGCTAAACTACGTCAACTCTACACATCCAAAGTCTGTCACTGTCTCCAAAATAATCCCATTTTATTTCCCAACCTAAATCTGGCTACAATCCCTCTAACTAATCCATTCCACGGACTCCATGAGGACTTACCCCTGCCCCATGAAGTCGGTCTAGCTAAGCTAACCCTTCCCCCTAACTAGTTTCCATCCTGTGCCCAGGGTAAGGGGGTCTTTCACCCCTTGCCCAGGAATCCTGTACACCCGAAAGTGAGGCTTGTTTTTCCCTTTTTTTTTTTTCATGCCCAGCACCTGCGCGGCAACTCAGAGCTCGCGCACTTTGCACCTGCCCGTGACGTCATGCAGCTGCACGTGTTCCTCGTCCCTCCTTGGACGGGACCATCCGGCAGAGATACCCCTCCTGCTGGATTCCAACCCCACGTGCAGCCATGACGTCACCGTGCGCATAAAAAAAAACACAAGCCACACGTCTCGAGGGGTTCCCCACGCGAACACATGTGCTTTGCCCGTTGGAGCTTAACACACACGATCGCGTGGAGAACCCGTCCGGTCCAAATCCATTTACCTGCCTAACTTTGTCCGTCCGCGGGATCGGCAAATCCACCGCGTGCGTTTCCGGACCGGGACTTCACTCTCGCAAGCGAGCACGTGGTGGTCTCGTGCGTTGCACAGCACGAACCGCGTGCTCACTGCTGGGTGAACCCGGCACGGTCCTCGAAACAACTACAGCCGCTACTCGGCTTTCTTTCTTCTGTCGCCTTCGTCGTCGCCATTCCACACACGCATACCTGCGTGTCACGACGCACACAGTCCACACCATCACATTCACACCGGGAGATGCGGCTGCGTGCTCCCGCATGCCAACCGACATCTCACTCACATACCGCTCTCTCACACACACGGTCTCCCTTGCACACAGCGACCTTGCACACGGCCGTTCACTCACGCGTGCCTCACTACTCTCACACCGTGCCTCATCCACACACGCGGGGGCACTCACCCGCGGTACCTCACTCACACTCCGTGCCTCATCCACACACGGCGTGCTGGGAAGCACGTACTCCGGCACCATCGCCACCACACCACTCACACGTGGTGCCTCACTCATACTGGCCGTTTCACTCACACACACGGCCTCACTCACACACGGTGCCCCATCCACACCCGGCGTGCTGGGAAGCACGCACTCTGGCACCATCGCCACCACACCACTCACACGTGGTGCCTCACTCATACTGGCCGTTTCACTCACACACACGGCCTCACTCACACACGGTGCCCCATCCACACCCGGCGTGCTGGGAAGCACGCACTCTGGCACCATCGCCACCACACCACTCACACACGGGGTCGCTTCCACACACGGTGCCGCACTCACACCTTGCACCACACACACAGGGACAACCACACTGGGGATTTGTGTCCCCACAAGGGTCTCCGGGGCCTCTACACCCCCCAAGCTCTCCGTGCACCCGTCCACAGCACTCGTCCCCTCAACCTCGCAAAACACGACCGAACTCACCTGGTCGTGACTCGCCTCGAGGGGGCATACTCCCTCCCCTCGTTCCTGGAGGAGGCCATCCAGGTGCTCGCACCGGGTCCCAACACGCTCCGCGAGCTCAACCCCATTGTCCTCCACTACCTCCGTGTGTGCGTGCGCGTCACTTACCCCGTCTTCATCGTGTAGTCTTCCCTCTATCGTTCCCATCTCCCGTGTCTCTGCCAACTCTTCACCCTTTACCTCCCTTGTCTCAACTATTATTTCTGTTGTCGTCACCTCGTGTCTCGTCTCACACGTTTTGGTCTCCCCATTTAATTTTTCCCTTTTGGTCACCGTCGATTCCTCTGTCACGACCCTCGCCCAACACGCCCCCCGAATTATTTTTTCACCCGCCTCCACCGCGGGCCTGTCAGCCGTTGCACCCCCACCCAGCTCGTTTGCTCCCACACGTGGAGTCGCCATTTTTATCTCCCCGGTCACGGCCTTCATGCCCGCCTGCAGGCTTCGGCCCATGTTCTGCGTCTCACCCCGCAGCTTTTTCATTTCCTCCTTCATGTTTGTTTCCATTCCGTTCATTTTTGTATCCATCTTTTCGTTTATTTGTTGTGTATTCGCATCCATCGTCGTTTTCACTTCATTTGTATTTGTATCCATCTTTTCGTTCATGCCTTTCATTTCGTTTTTCATTTCATTTTTCATTTCATTTGTATTTGTATCCATCGTCGTTTTCACTTCATTCAT
>NC_140972.1:13052383-13092383 GCF_056783735.1 Eptatretus burgeri
ACAGCTGTAATTACTGTCAAAGGTGCTTCCACCAAGTATTAACTCAGGGGACTAGACACTTATCTAACCAAGATATTCTACTTTTGTAGTTTTTAATTAATTTTCCCAACCTTATTGAATTTTTTTTCACTTGGAAGTTGTGGGTTACGCTTTGTAAATAAAAGTGGAAAAAGTCTGATTTAATGCAATTTCATTCCAGGCTATAAGGCAACAAAAAGGTGAAAATTTTAAAAGGGGTGTGGACTTTCTATCTGTTCTTTATATGTACAGGCAAAAACATTCCCTTCCCCACTACTCACAAATAACCACCCTCAGATGTCTAATCAATCAACTTATCACTTTAACATATGGGCCCAACATTTATCGGAGATAATAAAGGAGAGATACAAGTGAGAGGGAAAGAGAGAGATGGGGTATAGCTCGCACCCAGGGACACCTGGCAACAGCCCGGATAAGTTGACAGCCCAATTGTCTCTGATACAATGTCTGGTCCTTGGTGACCTTTGCCCCAGCACTCAGTACTGCCATTGCGAGCATGTCCCTTCACTGCCGTATCTCACTCACACACGTCTCCGAGCCAACACATCCTGTTCTCACACACTGGGAGGGGTGAACTTGAGACTCTCAGACAAGACAAGGAGAGACTGAGAAAAGGATGCTTCTCTCAACACTCCCTGGACAGTTCGTGTGTCCCTTTTTATTGCGCCTTCTTCCCCCTACTCCCCAACCCCCCCCCCCCTTGCATGCTCTTTCTCCAGGATCTTATTGGAGGAATCACGGGGGTCAAGTGTCTGCTCGCCTCGCGTGATTGGCACGCCCGATCACTTGTGCCTTGTGTTACCTCCACATTGGTGTCGTGGTTTTGGAGCGTGTGCTGTTTTAGATCCGTCTTTTGGAATTTATCACAGGTCGATGAAGATTTATGGGCCAGCTGTTGCTGCAAAGACAACAGGATGTGGGCTGGCCGGTTTGAGCCAGTTTCAAAGGCCAAGGAGCTTGCAAAATAAGGAAGTGAAGGTGTTTCTGCACTGAAGTGTATAAGAAGGTGTTATAGATGGGAAAATAATATAAAAGGACATCTATCTAACACATAGGCAATGTATATATATAGATATATATATATATATATATATATATATATATATATATATATATATATATATATATATATATCCACTTGTAATACAGTATGCTTAACTAAACAGATACTGTGAAATAACTATCGGTATACTCAAGATGCATTCTTCACCCCTCGGAGACAAAACCACAACACTTCCCCCATTTCTCCCTTCGGCCTCTCCTGAGGCTCTTTACACAAGGGCGAGAATGCTGGGCATGATCCCATTTAATCTGCCCAAGCATAAACCCACCTGTGCAAGAGAAAATAATAAACAAGTCATTTTGTAATACTTAAAATGCATCGCTTCTCTGAGACTACTCATTCTCTTACTCTGCACTTACTTATACTTTTCTAAATCCAGATACAATTTAACACACATTTGGGGAAGGGAATGACTTCACCAGAAGGGCACCTACCTCTTTGTGTGGTGTGTGAAGTCTCAAACTCGTTTCCCTTATACTGTTTACCAAGGCCCATTGGCCTCTCTACATTGGCGTTCTTCATCGCCTGGAGGGCCCACAATAAATGAACCAAAGGCGCACATGGCCGCTCATGCTGGTGAGTCTTCAACCCATGTGGCCCACAATAAAGCAAACAATGGCCCATTGCCTTTCACAAATGCGCAAGTGGGACCTTGTGGACTCTCAACTTGGGAGTCTCCTTGGCCCACAACAAAGAACTGGCCCATTGGCCTTCAAAAGATCTTTGGCCTTCAAATGGCCCACAATAACAAATGGCACAAGCATGTGGCATAGCAGGTAATGCGCATTAGGGTATTTCAAGGCTGGAGGGTAAAATTTCAAACCACTTAATTTTAATCAAGTACTGTGCACCCTTCTTTCACTTGGTGCAAGGACAAAATGAGACAAATTTGAAAATAATCGATGAATATTTATTGCTAGCACAAACTGAAACATTTTTGAAACCTAATATGAAAATCTGGATTGTCCAAAAATCTAGTCGCCAAACACTTGTTTCGATAACTCTACCTTCGTCTTCCTGGGAATGGACTTTGCATGGTGCTCGACTGCAACATTGCCTCCCATTCTAAATGTGTAACGTGGGTGACTAAGAGTGCTTTAAGCAAAGTTTGTGACATCATATGGTAGACTGTCCTCTGGCAAAAGGGGATTATTCTGCTTCGCAAACATACACCTTCAACACGAAAAAATTAGAGGTCCCAGACATAATCCTTGAAGTGTCTTGGAATGGAAAGCTGGCATCTGTATCATCGTTTCTGCTCAGCTGAGACCATAGCAGCTTGTTAGGTCCTCATTTGGCTTGACATTCAGGTACACATTGGTGGTCTGCCTGCACTTTAGATGGAGTGGGTATAGGGCCTGAAGAGGAGGATGGTGATGTTGGGGTATCTGCAGGACTTGAAGGCTCAGATGGTATGTGAGGTGGATCGAGAAGAAGGTTGGAAGGCTGTGCTTCGTCAGTTTCCTCACCATCCTCATTTTCCTCATCCAAGGGGTCGTTCTGTGAACCTCTAGGTCAACGTTGGATTGCAGGTTTTGTCCAGATAGGTCTTCACACGATATGTGCTTCTGAGCTGAGAATCAATGACTTTCCTTTTGTTGCACCGAGGGTCATTAACTGTGACAACGAGATATCGATCTTGAGCAGGAGATTTATTGCCATCAGAGTGTAGAGATATTAGGTCTCCGGCAGCAATCGGAGGGGCTCTGTACAAGGTGTCCAGTGGAGCCTTGCATTTCTCGCTGTGAGGGTGATTCTTGACACACTAGGCATGTTTGTCGGAAATCATCTCACTATTGATGACGGGTATTTGATTGCTTCTAAACTGGTCACGTTAGTTCCACATCTCTCGAGCAGACAAGCCCCTTGTACAACTATGAGTATTTAGATGGGCAACAGCAATGGACAATGCAAGATGTGAAACTGAGCCTCCTGAGGGGTCCTGACACATGAGTTCTCACTCCAACTCTTGGATAGCCTTCTCCACTATGGGATTTTTTTGTTGTTGTGATTCTTTTCCCTCCGATCTGCATTGCAAGTCGGTGATGTTGGAGAAGAATGTTTTTTATATTGATTAGACTCTTGGAAGGATGATTGCCTTGTTTTATGTGATCGTGGGTGGTGCATAGGTCTGAGTGTTTGGGCTGGGGAGCTCGCCAGGCTGATGGGTTTTGTGGTGAATTGAGGTGAATTGAGGGACATGACGCGGGATCACATGTTGTGCGTCTCGCGTATAAGGGGAGGTCTCCGCGGCACGGGGTGATTGTCCCCGGGGCATTGCCATTTACATCGGCTGTTCACTTGATGCTCATTGACTGAAGGTGCTCATTGACTGGTGAGAATGGAGATTATATCGAACTCCGTGCTTACGCGGATTTAGTCTGCAATGATTAATCGCACATGTATACGTTACTGCTTATGTACTCCTAGCTGAACCTGTATTCCCCGGTGTGCCCGCAGAAGCGGCTCCAATCAAATGGAATAAAGCCTAAACTCTGAAGGTTCTTCTCTCGCTTTCATTTCAATTTATTCCATTTGGTTTTCTCGGCTCTCTCAACCAACGATGGACAAGATCTACAAACCAGAGAGGTTCAACGCAGACCCAAACGCGACTGACGCAGAAATGAAATGGTCGCATTGGTTCTGTTCCTTCTCACACTATCTGACCATCATCGAGGAGGGAGCTGACAAATTTGCCGCTCTCGTGAATCATGTCTCGCCCAGCGTGTACAGGCTCTTCTCGGAGTGCGACACTTAGGAAGCAGCGATCGACGTGCTGCAAGCGCTCTACATGAAGCCCAAGAACGAGGTATACATACGACATCTTCTCAACACACGCAAGCAAGCAGCCGGGGAGACAATCGATCAGTTCCTGCAAGCTCTGAATCAGCTGGGAAAAGACGGCAGCTTCCGGGCCGTAAGCGCCGAGGAACACCGAAAGGAAGCCACACGGGAGGCATTCATCCAAGGACTCAGATCAGCCCACATACGGCAACGCTTACTAGAGAAAGCGCAACCCACTCTTGACAAGGTAGTCGACCAGGCTCGAGCGATGGATACGGCTCAGCAGCAATCTGAGTCATTTGGGACACCGATGCTGCTAATGAACGCTGCTACGATGGGAACCCAAGGAACCCCACTGGCACAGACACAGCCAGACATAGGGGATGGAGAAACACCCGAGGAGCCGGATACCCAGGCCACGTCAAACTCCTCAGCAACTGCTCCGGTTGGTAAATGCTTATTTGTGGGTACAAAAGGCATCCTCGTCAAAAATGTCCCGCCAGAGATGCCACATGCATGAATTGCGACAAGAAAGGGCATTATGCCAGGGTATGTAAATCTACTCTAAGGAGAAATAAACCCACTTCTGCGGCTCTCTACTCGCAAAATAAATTAACTGCAGCCTCCCCGGGGAATCTATCCAAGGCTATCATCAACGTACGAATTAACGGGCATATGGCTGAGGCACTGATTGATACCGGTAGCTCTGAAAGTTTCGTCAACAGCTCGCTAGTGAAGGGCAGGAAATGGGTAATCCACCCGACTGACAATACGGTATGCATGGCCGCCACCTCACTACAATCCCGCGTACGAGGGTACTGCAATGTTGAATTGGACGTAAAAGGGTACACGCATCGGGATGTAAGGGTACTGGTGCTTCGTGATTTGTGCGCAGACGTAATTCTGGGTCATAATGTCCTCAAGCAGCACACGAGCATCGAAATACCCTTTGGAGGAAGCAAACCTCGTCTAATTTTAAATGCGTTGACCACCGCGGAGGTGACGTCCCCCCAGCTGTTCGCTAACTTGTCGCCGGTCTGCAAACCGATAGCGATTAAATCGCGACGATATACCACTGCTGACATGAATTTCATCACCTCAGAAATCAAGCGATTACTGGAAGAAGGAATTATAGAACCGAGCGATTCGCCATGGCGCGCACAGGTGTTAGTAACCAGCAGTCAGAACCATAAGAAACGAATGGTTGTCGATTATTCCCAAACGGTCAATCGCTTTACCCAACTCGATGCCTACCCCCTGCCGCGCATAGACGAGATGGTCGAACGCGTGGCCAATTATAAGGTATTCAGCACCATCGACTTGCGAAGCGCCTATCATCAAATTCCCATCCGAGAGGAAGACAAACCTTACACCGCATTCCAGGCAGGGAGGCGCCTCTACCAATTCAGGAGAATACCTTTCGGTGTCACGAATGGGGTAGCTTGCTTCCAACGGGTTATGGACGACATCATCTCAGATGAAAACCTCAGAGACACTTTTGTTTACGTGGACAATGTCACAGTGTGCGGTAGGGATCAGGGGGAGCATGATAGGAATCTGGACAGATTCTTGAGCATTGCTAGAAAATATAATCTGACTCTCAACTACGAGAAATGCGTAATCTCGGCAAGGTCAATTGACCTTCTCGGCTACACAATAGCCGACGGCACAATTAAGCCTGATCCTGAACGATTGCGCCCACTTCGTGAGCTACCCCCACCTCAGGACCTGCAGGCAATGCGCCGGGTGATCGGCATGTTCGCTTACTATGCAAGATGGATTTCGCAATACTCCGAGAAAATACATCCCCTAGTGCATTGCAAAAACTTTCCACCAGATGCCGCTGTTGTAAGAGCTTTCCACAACCTCAAGGATGATATCAGTAAGTCCGTGGTTTTATCGATTGATAGCGCGGTGCCCTTTGTGGTGGAAACCGACGCTTCAGATCACACCATAGCTGCTACACTTAATCAGTCTGGGCGGCCGGTCGCGTTCTTCTCGAGAACTCTCTCTAGAAGCGAGCAGAGACACTCAGCGATAGAGAAGGAAGCGTACGCCATCGTCGAAGCGCTGCGGAAATGGAGACATTATTTACTGGGAAACCACTTCACGCTCGTTACGGACCAACGATCCGTGGCATTCATGTTTGATGGGAAAAATAACGGGAAAATTAAGAATGAAAAAATTATGAGATGGCGGATAGACCTAGCTTGCTACAGTTACGACATTGTTTTCCGGCCCGGGAAGGAAAACCCTGCTGCAGATACCTTCTCTCGGGTCTACAGTTCGGCAACAATCAGTCAGGCTTTGCAAGACCTACACGTGTCTCTCTGCCACCCGGGGGTAACCAGAATGGCACATTTCGTGCGCAGACAAAATCTTCCCTATTCTGTTGAAGATATTAAACAAATGAATGCTTCATGCCCTGTTTGTGCTGAACTAAAACCCAGATTCTATGGCGCGGCATCTGGCAGACTGATCAAGGCCACTTCCCCCTTCGAGAGACTAAACATCGACTTCAAAGGGCCCCTGCCGACCGAGACAGACAACAGATACATATTCACCATTGTTGATGAATATTCAAGGTTCCCTTTCGCATTTCCATGCTCGGATATGACCTCGGGCACTGTCGTGAAATGTCTGTCTGACCTCTTCGCTATGTTTGGGAAACCTTCGTACATACATTCAGACAGAGGGCCGTGTTTCATGTCGGCCGGGCTAAAACAATTCCTACTAGAGCTCGGCATAGCAACTAGTCGAACGACGGGTTACAACCCACAGGGAAACGGGCAGGTGGAACGGTATAATGGAGTTATTTGGAAAGCCGTAACTCTGGCGCTGAAATCGAGAGGACTGGGCCCCGAGCGGTGGGAGGTTACTCTTCCCGACGCTCTGAATTCCATACGCTCTTTGCTCTGCACGTCCGCCAATGCAACTCCTCACGAACAAATGTTTACTCACCAGCGACGTTATGTTGACGGTCAAACGGTGCCCAACTGGCTGACCCATCCCGGAACAGTGTTCATGAAACGCCCGGTACGACAAAGCAAGTATGAACCCCTGGTGGAGGGGGTCGAACTCATTGACACTAATCCAGAGTATGCTCATGTCAGGCTCCCGGATGGCAGGGAGACCACTGTGTCGGTTCGCCATCTGGCTCCCTCAGGTACTCCTCCCGCAGGTACACCACCTTCTGGCACTCCTCCTTCTGACATCCCCTCCCCAGGTGTTCCCCCACCAGGAACTCCACCGGGCGACGGGGCTGCCGCGTTCCACCCGAGAGCGATCGAGGAGTCATCCCCGGCACAAGTCGAGGCTCACCAAGAGGATCGGGAGTCTCCCTCAAGTGAAACTGCCATTTACTCCCGGAGAGGTCGACGAATAAGGCCCCTCGACGACTCAATCTGTAAAGGGGATTATCGGCATTCTCGCTGCTCATGCTCCTATATGCTCATTATATCATATATCGATGCTCATTTCCATGCTCCTACAACTCAAAATAATCACTGCTTGGCATGTATGCTTCTGTAGACCTATTAGTCCGCGTTGCTTGAAATGTATACTCCTATAGTGCTAAAGCAATCATGGTGTGTAAGATGGGCCCCTAGTTGCATTTTAAAGGTGGGGAGAATGTGGTGAATTGAGGTGAATTGAGGGACATGACGCGGGATCACATGTTGTGCGTCTCGCGTATAAGGGGAGGTCTCCGCAGCACGGGGTGATTGTCCCCGGGGCATTGCCATTTACATCGGCTGTTCACTTGATGCTCGTTGACTGAAGGTGCTCATTGACTGGTGAGAATGGAGATTATATCGAACTCCGTGCTTACGCGGATTTAGTCTGCAATGATTAATCGCACATGTATACGTTACTGCTTATGTAGTCCTAGCTGAACCTGTATTCCCCGGTGTGCCCGCAGAAGCGGCTCCAATCAAATGGAATAAAGCCTAAACTCTGAAGGTTCTTCTCTCGCTTTCATTTCAGGTTTGTAAGGGGGAGGGAGCTGATATCGCCGGCAAGTATGTCTGTGATTGTTGATCACTGGACAACCATGTTCTCCATTCGCTCAGCTCAAAATGATCCAGAGGCAACATTGTACCCTTTAGGTTTTGGGTTGATAACATCATCGTCTTCAAGTAGGGAATGATACTCATCTTTCATCGCTTAAGGAAAGGCGTTGTTTGGGTTATGCTGGACAGAGTCAGAGTGCCTCGCCAGTTTTATTTAGGGGGGACATGGTATATTTGGAGTCATCATCCGCTCACCATGGGGCTCGGACAGGATGAAGACCAGGAGACCCTGATCGAGTTATTCATGACCATGACAATCTGAAGGTCATTGCTCATATTAGGAATAGAAAACTTGCTTGACATGCTGAGAAACAAGCCCGGGGTGGAGAGGCAGCTTCCAGACATCGTACGACCTGCATAACTGTCTTGTCGAGGTTACAGGACATGCATGTCATCAGATGAAGATAGCGCATCTGGAAGATCCCATTCAATGTAATTGCCAAGCCATACCATTGTTCTCCTGAGAGGGGCTCGTACAAGGAGGGCATGACACATGGTATGCCTGTTAGGATGATACCGCGGAGAGCTGTATTCATAAGTAGTTCGATCACAGAAAAAGATGTGGTGCATAGCGGGACAAATAGCAACGTCGTTGAGCTCTATGAAGGCTGTCATGGCCAGAACATCGACATCCAAATCTTCAACAACCAGGCCTTCGAAGGTAAACCCTTGGTTGTCGCGGGTCAAGACTATACAGGTCTCGCCAATGATACTGAGTGGGGGTGAGCCATCTGCTTCGTGGGCAAATTGGGAGCTCTTTCTTATACTGGCTCCTATACATTTCGTAGTAGACAAACGCATCATGTTGCCAGTGCCCCGCCATCAATTGTAATGCTCAACAGGTGATAGTCATAAAAGGTGTCCAGGTGCAGTGACTGGCACATAGAAACCCTGAGGGTTAGGGTGGTGTTGTCAACAGCAGGGTAGTTGGTAGGTTCGGTATTTCATATGAAGCAGGCCGCACACGAATTGTCCTCTGATTCTTCAAAAGATATTCGTGATTTGCGCAACCTTGACCATGTCTTTTTGGTCCTGTTCCGGTAGGTGTGTGCATGGGCTTAAAAAGTGCATATCTGCACGTCCTGCTTGGCAGCACAGTGAGTAAGATTTTGATGACCGTTGTGGCTGCCCTTTCTGAGAAATAGAGATGACCTGATGGTTGGAAGGTCTATGTTTGAGATCATAACTATGTATCCATCTTCACGTTGTCTATCTCCTCGTTGGCCATCTCCGCATTGTCCATCTCCACATTGTTCATCTTGTCCATCTCCACTCTCTCTGCTGGTGATTCTTCGTTTGATTCACTTTTCCGTTAACCTGTTCAGCAAAGGAACGACATCATGAGATTGCTTTTTATCGAGACATCGTTGAGAACAATCGTTCTGGATCCTAACAGCTGCCTTCCAGCTGTTTCTCGTCCCATCGAGTCTTTTCTGGTTTACTTCATTGCAGGATTTACTCACATTTCCTCAACGGGAAATGTTTGGACTCGAGCACACCCCTGACCGTGTTATTTTCTCAAAATCAAACAAACATGGGTTGATAATTTTATTTTTGGCCTTTTAGAACAAAGTACATCTTAAGTTTTAATAATGTCATAATGCATCATCACTTTTGAGTAAATAAATAAATAATAAACAGTGCAAGAGAGGTAAGAAAGTTTGGCCTGAAACTATATCTTCTGGGGCCAACCACTCAGTTAAAACCGTTTTCACAGATTGTTGGGAATACCACAAGTAGGGTAAAAACCCAAACCCTCTTCCCTATGGTCTAGCCTGGAGCAGGGCAGCCCAACTAATGGGTGTGGACTCCATTCCCGTCAATCCTCTCAGCCAAGTATGCACTTAACCATGAAGGTGTTACCCCAGAAATAGTGAGTCTAGTCAAGGTTCAGATTGAAAAAAACATTGAAATCCCAGTGGGGCTCCAACATTAAAGGAAGGTTAAGTTGCAGGGTGAACCCAGTGGTGGTTCCCCCAGTTAGCCCTCCCCCCCCCGACATTCCCACAGAAACCAGGTATGTCTGTCTCTCTGTCTCTCTCTGTCTCTCTCTGTCTGTCTGTCTGTCTCTGTCTCTGTCTCTGTCTCTGTCTCTGTCTCTGTCTCTGTCTCTGTCTCTGTCTCTGTCTCTGTCTCTGTCTCTGTCTCTGTCTCTCTCTCTCTCTCTCTCTCTCTCTCTCTCTCTCTCTCTCTCTCTCTCTCTCTCTCTCTCTCTCTCTCTCTCTCTCAGCTTAGATGAGGGCACTGTCATCTCAATTCTTATCTCCACAGGATAGGGGGCCACCCGTCCAGGGCCTGTGAAATGTGTAGGGAACCTGAAGATTTGCACCATGTTTTTTTTAAATGCCACTCATATGATGAACCCAGAGTGCATCTACTCCAAAGTATACAAGAGGCAGGGGTTGGAACATCACGTCTGCCACTCATTTTTAGCCTTTTCAATCAGAACTATCCCAGACTCTGCAAGGCAGCATTGAGATATATGACAGCAGGAAATCCATACAGGATTAAGGACTACCCATATTCATCCACCACTGCTATGTTTGGGCACATGGCATATGTCGAGCTTCCATCCATCTATCCATCCATCCATACTCTATGCAAAGTGTTGGTGCTGCCAAAGCTGTCTTCTTGGCTATTGGACACAATCATGAATGGGTCACCACTCCAACACAGGATACCAGGAAGCTGGTACTCATTTTACTGACCTCAGAAGGATGACAGGTGTGACAGGAAGAGTCAACCCCACCTGGTATTAATTCAACAGCCGAGTGGGATTTCAACTCAGGATCCTAGGATTCCAAGCCCAACACCCTAAACATTAAGCCAACACCAGGCATATATATAGCATGATATCTCAAAAAATTGTGTTCAGATTTGGACGAAACAAGATGGATGAATTGGGCAGGTGACAAGACCAAGCAGGTAAGATTTTGGTTCAGGTCTGGATCCAGATCGAGCCTATCAATGGGATACAAAACGTCAACTATAAAGTACTGTTTAAAGGTCTCTATGGTGGAATAATATATAAAGTAAAAGGTTTGCAGTTTACACCATGTGTTGGCTCTTAAAAGAGCTATTTATATTATTTGTACTTTAAAAAATACCTCTAAAATGGCCAGACAAACATCATCAAACACAACACCCGGACAAGCGATGCCACACCAACTGAATTGTGCATGTACCACACATCACCTACTAAACAAGCCACCATGCAGGGTGAAATCAACAAACTATGTCAGCAGCGGATCATCGAACAATCTTACAAGTGCTGCAAAATGTCCATGGACATCCCATATCTGGACATTATGGCGATTCCAGAACAATGCACAAAGCCACTCAGTCATTTTATTGGCCTTACCTGTCTGTTGACACTTCAGACCATTGCCAGCAATATCCCGCATGTCAATCGTGAAGGTCTCCTGTGCCTCGGCACCAGGCCCCTTTGGTGCCCATTCCACTTGTAAGACCTTTTCAGATCATTGTTGACGATTTGACAAGGCGAAATTGAGGCGAAAACGTTTTTGCCATGTTGTCCTGTAGCGTTTGTCTGTCTGTGTGTTTGTTTGTATCACACGATTTTTGGCCACAGTTTTCAAGAAATCGTTCTGAGTGTGTGTGTGTGTGTGTGTGTGTGTGTGTGTGTGTGTGTGTGTGTGTGTGTGTGTGTGTGTGTGTGTGTGTGTGTGTGTGTGTGTGTGTGTGTGCGTGTGTGTGTGTGACTGGCAAAGGACAGCAACGTTTAATTTTGGTGAAGATCCGAATTTGGATCTGAACCTGAGAATTTTTCAAGTGATTCTTCAGCAATGAGAAATCGGGCCAAAACGATATATGGCACGATATCTGAAAAAGTTGGACGGATTCACAAAAAACTTGGTGGACAAGTTGGGAGTGTGACAAGAAATAATCGATTCAATTTTGGTGAAGATCCAAATCCACATCCAGATACGAGAGTTATTTAATTTTAACGGATTCTTCATCATTGAGAGATGGGGCCAAAAACTGTGCAGAGCACGATATCTCAAAAAGTTGTGGATGAGTTATGACAAAACTAGGTGGATGCGTTGGTTATGTGACAAGAACAAGCCGATTCGATTTTGGTTAAGGTCCAGATTCAGATCTGCCCCATCAGTGGCATACAAAATGTGAACTACTTAGCCTGGCGGAGGTATGTTCTCAACCGAGTGCCATTCCGTTTCGCCTAGGGTCACTCTATGAGTGATTGTTTTGGTGGTCGCGAGACTACCGTTATTCTCAGGTTTTCCGTCTGTCTGTATGTTTGTAATGGACAGCTCTGGAGGCCAGAGGAGTCAACCGATTTTGATGAAACTTGACTGGTAGGTTCATGCCAGGATCTAGTTGTATGCTTTTGAGCACCGTTGCTATGGACGCCACCGTTGCCGAGCAACGGGACTTTGAAATTTTTGAAAAAATCAACCTCTTTGTCAAAAAATTTCAGCCCGATCCATCAAAAACATGACTAGTATGCAATTATATAGCGACCACCCATGTCGCCTACTGGCTTGTCATTCTGTCTGTTTGTCTGTCAATAGCCTACAGGTCACAATTCCAAACCGATCGTCATGAAACTTAAACAACTTGTAGAGTTAGCCTATTGATTTTGAGGTCAAAGGTCAAAGGCCATCTTGAGGTCGAATTTCTAAAATCACCATTTTTCATCCGATTGACTTGAAATTTGAACAAGATTTGCATATTGTTTCACTGAATTTGGAAACCAACAATTTTTGAGGTCAAATGTCAACTCAAGGTCAAACTTCTAAAATCATCAATTTTCATCCGATTGACTTGAAAATTAAACAGCTATTTCAGAGTGCATGACTGAATTGGGAAACCAACTATTTTTGAGATCAAAATGTCAAAGGTCAGCTCAAGGTCAAACTTCTAAAATCATCAAATTTCATCTGAAAAATCGTCAATTTTTATCTGATTAACCTGGAAATTAAGCACCAATTGTATAGTGCATCACTGAATTGGGAAACCAACTATTTTTTTTAGGTCACAAGGTCAAATGTCAACTCAAAGTCATATTTTTTAAATCATCAATTTCAATCTGAAAAATAATCATTTTCATCCGATTGACCTCAGCTTTGATCAAGATTGTCATTTAAATCGTAATGACACGGACAATTTGATGTATCCATGGCAATCTTTGGAGAGAGGGTGGATTTTGCAAGTATCGTGCCCTGCACGACGTCTTTTTCTTGTTTGTTTGTTTATTGTACACCATTCCTTCCCAATGCCTATCCAGGCGATGCAAGACGTCATCGTCAGGCACCGAAGGAAGGGAGTACTCAGTTTTCACTCCATTTGTTTTCTTGTTTGTTGTTTGTCCGGGTGATACCTCAGCCATCCTTTGAGCTCGGAAGCTGAAATTTGGGGACAAAAGTGAAAATGTGGTTTGGCAAAAACGCATATTTTTTGTTTTTTGATTAATCAATTAATTATTATCGATTCACTCATTCCTTATTTATTTTCTTTCTCATCTTGGCAATATCTCGGGCACCCTTTGAGCTTGGAAACTGATATTTGGACATGACAGTGAACAAGTGATTTGGCTATAAAGAGTATGTTTGATTGACTGATTCATCGATTAATTATTCATTTTTCGATTAATCACTTAATTTTCAGAGTTACAGATTCGGATGAAACAGTGGTGGTTGAGGTATGCTTTGAGGCAACTGATTGAGAAATCAATTATTTTATGATTATTATTTATTTAAACAATGCAATAAATCACTGATTCAATCAATTATTGCACACCACCCACTCCAAATCTGTCTCCTTCTGCTGCATGGGAAGTCAGTATCATTTGTACACATTTACCTCAGAAGTACATTTGTACACATTTACCTCAAAAGTATATTTGTACAAATAAACGAAGTATCATTTGTACACATAAACTAAGTATCATTTGTACACAAACTCAGTATCATTTGTACACATTGACCTCAAAAGTACATTTGTACACATAAACTGAGTATCATTTGTACAGATTTACCTCAAAAGTACATTTGCACACATTTACCTCAGAAGTACATTTTACACATAAACTGAGTATCATTTGTACAGATTTACCTCAGAAGTACATTTGTACACATAAACTAAGTATCATTTGTACACATTTAACTCAGAAGTACATTTGTACACATAAACGAAGTATCATTTGTACACATTTACCTCAGAAGTACATTTGTACACATAAACTAAGTATCATTTGAACACATTTATCTCAGATGTACATTTGTACACATAAATTAAGTACATTTGGACAAATTCACCTCAGAAGTACATTTGTACACAGAAACTTTGTATCATTTGTACACATTTACCTCAGAAGTACATTTGTGCACATTTACCTCAAAAGTATTATTTGTACACATCAACTTGGTACCATTTGTACACATTTACCTCAGAAGTACATTTGTGCACATTTACCTCAAAAGTATTATTTGTACACATAAACTAAGTATCATTTGTACAGATTTACCTCATAAGTACATTTGTACACATTCACCTCAGAAGTACATGTGTACACATAAACTAAGTATCATTTGTACAAATTTACCTCAGAAGTACATGTGTACACATCAACTAAGTATCATTTGAACAGATTTTCCTGAGAAGTACATTTGTACACATAAACTAAGTATCATTTGTACACATTTACCTCAGATGTACATTTGTACACATAAACTAAGTATCATTTGTACACATTTACCTCAGATGTACATTTGTACACATAAACTAAGTATCATTTGTACACATTTACCTCAGATGTACATTTGTACACATAAATTAAGTACATTTGGACAAATTCACCTCAGAAGTACATTTGTACACAGAAACTCAGTATCATTTGTACACATTTACCTCAGAAGTACATTTGTACACATTTACCTCAAAAGTATTATTTGTACACAAACTCAGTATCATTTGTACACATTTACCTCAAAAGTACATTTGTACACATTTACCTCAGAAGTACATTTGTACACATAAACGAAGTATCATTTGTACACATTTACCTCAGAATTTCATTTGTACACATAAACTATCATTTGTACACATTCACCTCAGAAGTACATTTGTACACATAAACTAAGTATCATTTGTACACATTTATCTCAGATGTACATTTGTACACATAAATTAAGTACATTTGGACAAATTCACCTCAGAAGTACATTTGTACACAGAAACTTTGTATCATTTGTGCACATTTACCTCAAAAGTATTATTTGTACACATAAACTTAGTATCATTTGAACAGATTTTCCTGAGAAAATCATGTCTTCATGTCAGGAGAATCATGAGATTCATGTCAGGTCAGGTTCGATCTGTGACCTGCTACAGGTACCATGTAAACCTGTACTAACCTGTTCCATGGTCGGGTTGTCGGCGACTAAACCGTCTCCCCCACCAGGTTTTCTGGTGAGGAGGGTGTTTGGATATGGACACCCAGCAGGATTAAAAACAAAACCTGTCAAAGGGCGGAGGAGCTCCTTGTGAGCCAACGGCCATCCATATCTAGTGCCCAACTGTGTCTGCGGACGTCCTCCTGCAGTTGGGTTACTTTTTTATTAGGAGGTTGGTGGCAGGATTTGTACTCCGGCAACCGTAAAACCCTTCATTCCGCAATGAACCCAAAAAACGCAAAAAAATCTGAAAACCCACTCCGTTGGAGTACCTCCTGTGCAGCTTCCCTTCACAGGGCAGCTCACCGGATGACGGGATTGGGGCAAAGCCTTCGGGACCCCCAATCTTTGATAGGAGGGAAACCACGGGGTAACATCCCTGGGTCAGATTGCAGGAGAGTGTGTCGGAGTGGTGCTGAGGTGTCGTCCACCAGATGGCGGTCTCCTTGGGTTAACCTGAGGCGGTCCCTTCGGGTGGGTGCCTGGAATGTTCTATCCCGAAGAGAGGATGATCACCTGTCTCTGTTATCATCTGAGCTCAAGCGTTTGGACATCGGGATTGCAGCTCTTTCTGAGGTTCGGAGACCGGATTGCGGCGAGATAATGGTGGGTGGTTACACCTACTATTGGTCTGGTCGCTCTGATGGTTACCATATCCAAGGAGTTGCTGTAGCTGTGTCCAATAAGCTGACCCCAATGATAATTGAGGTAACACCGGTCAACGAGCGTATTATGAGATTAAGGATTCGTCACTCCTTTGGTGTCATTTCCCTGGTCTCTGTTTATGCTCCGACTGAGGCGAGTGATCTCACCGTGAAGGATGCATTCTACGCCACACTCGAGTCTGTGGTTGATCAGTGCCCCAGACGAGATACACTTCTAGTCTTGGGGGCTTTCAATGCATCGACTGGAACTGATAGGGATGGTTATGAGGTGTGTGTTGGTCCCCATGGGTCAGGAACTATGAACCAGAATAGCACTAAGTTCCTTGACTTTGCAAGAAGTCATGGACTTAGGGTGGCTGGTTCATGGTTTCAGCGCCCACAAGCTCATCGCTGGACTTGGTATTCCAACGCTGGCGGTGTGGCAAAGGAGATTGACCATGTCCTCATTGATGGTCGTTGGAGGATGATCCAGAACTGCAGGGTCTACCGGAGTGCTCAGTTCCTCAATACTGACCACAGGCTTGTTGTAGCAACTCTAAAGCTGCACCTTAAATCCTGGAGAATGGTACCATCCCAGCCTAGGCTGGATGTTGCCAAGCTCAGGGATGAGAGAGTAGCTGAGGAGTTTGCGAACAGGCTGAGTGGACACTTGGGGGGTCTGGGTGCTTTGGGGGGTCCTGAAGAGTTGTGGAGCGCCTTCAAGACCACCGTCCTTGATGTTGCCGGTGGATGCCTTGGAGCTCACCGCAGGGCAAAGAAGAATTTTGTCTCTCAAGGGACACTGGATACCATTGACCAGAGTCGCAGGGCCAGGCAGAATGGCAGAGCTGAGCTGTTCAGGGAGCTGAGGCGTAAAACTGTACGTGCACTGAGGGTGGACAAGGAGGCCTATGTACGAGGAATCTGTGAGGGGGTAGAGCATCACCTGTAGACAGGTGATTCTCGTCCCGCTTACAGGGGAATTCGCACATTATGTTCATCCAAGCCCATCCCTCGGAGCACTGCAGTTAGAGCAGAGAGTGGTAGGCTCTTGACAGGAGTCTGAAGTGAAGGCCCGCTGGGCCGGTTACTTTGAGCGGTTGTACCAGGCTGATCCCCCAGCTGTCGAGTTGGATGTCAAGGGTGTTACAATCCCTGTTGCTGACCCTCGAATCAACTGTGGTCCACCTTCGCTTGTGGAAACACGGGCTGCGGTGAACCAGTTGAAACGGGGCAAAGTTCCAGGGATCTGTGGCATCCATGCCGAACTTCTCAAGGCTGGTGGAAATGCTGCACTCGTGTCGTTGCATGCAGTTTTGTGCTCTGCCTGGAACACAGGCATCATCCCAACTGACTGGAAGAGGGGCCTTGTTGTCCCTCTCTGGAAAGGGAAGGGTGATCGCCAAGACTGCAACAACTACCGAGGGGTGACGCTGCTCTCAGTGCCGGGCAAGGTCTTTGCTCGGATAATTCTTGATAGGGTTCGCCACCATCTGCTTGAGCATCAGCGGCCAGAGCAGTCAGGCTTTACACCAAAGAGGTCAACGATTGACCATATCCTTGCACTTGGTGTCCTCATCGAACGCAGACGAGAGTTTCGACAGGGACTGCTTGCAGCCTATGTTGATCTCTGTAAAGCGTTCGATTCAGTGAATCGGGATGTCCTCTGGAGGATTCTTGGTCTTCGTGGGGTGCCACCCAAACTGATCGATCTGATGTCTGAACTCTACTCTGGTACTGAGAGTGCTGTGAAGTGTGGTGGTACTATCTCTGACTTATTTCCAGTTGTTACTGGAGTTCGTCATGGATGTGTACTTGCCCCCACACTTTTCAGCACTTGTATGGACTGGATTTTAGGGAGGATGTCGGAGAGATCAAGTTGCGGTGCATCGTTTGGCAATGTCAACATCTCGGACCTTGATTTTGCAGATGATGCAGTCATCTTTGCGGAGACTTTAGACATCCTCTTGGGGGCCCTCGAGGTGCTGAATGAGGAGTCGGAGCCGTTGGGATTACGGGTTTCTTGGGTCAAAACTAAGATCCAGGCTTTCGGTGACATCTTGGATGCTGCTGTCCTGTCTGTGTCTGTTTGTGGTGAGGATGTTGAGGTCGTGGAGAGATTCACTTACCTTGGCAGTGATATTCATGTCTCTGCTCTCTGTGAGCCAGAGGTCAACAAACGTCTGGGTCGGGCCTGGGGAGTCATGGATTCACTGGATCATGGGGTGTGGCGCTGCCGGTACCTGTGCGGGAGGACGAAAGTCCGAGTCTTCAGGTCCTTGGTACTTCCAGTCTTGCTCTATGGGTGCGAGACTTGGACTCTGACCAAGGATCTGAGATGGAGACTTAATTCCTTTGGTACCAGGTCTCTTCGGAGAATCCTTGGCTATCGCTGGTCGGATTTTGTGTCCAACGAGCGGTTGCTGAGAGAGACTCGCATGAGATTTGTTACCTGTATAGTCCGTGAGCGTCAGTTGCTGCTGTATAGACATGTGGCTCGTTTTCCTGACGCTGATCCTGCTCAACAGATTCTCTCAGCGAGGGAGTCTCATGAGTGGAGGAGGCCAGTGGGCCGACCACGTGCCTCATGGTTGCAGCAGGTTGACCATCATCTCAAGGAGATGGGGATGAGCCTGGCATCTGCCTGGGGGATGGCCAGACGGAGGCCCCTGGAGTACCGGCGGAAAGTGGACGCAGCGACGCGCTGTTCTGGCACATGCTCCCATACCTGACCTGACCTTCCTGAGAAGTACATTTGTACACATAAACGAAGTATCATTTGTACACATTTACCTCAGAAGTACATTTGTACAGATAAACTAAGTACATATGTACACATAAACTAAGTATCATTTGAACACATTTTCCTCAGAAGTACATTTGTACACATAAACGAAGCATCATTTGTACACACTGACCTCAGAAGTACATTTGTACACATAAACTAAGTACATTTGCACACATTTACCTCAGAAGTATTATTTGTACACATAAACTAAGTATCATTTGTACACATTTCCCTCAGAAGTGCATTTGGACACAAAAACGAAGTATCATTTGTTCACATAAACTAAGTATCATTTGTACACATAAACTAAGTATCATTTGTACACATAAACTAAGTATCATTTGTACACATTTTTCTCAGAAGTGCATGCAGGCCCGTAGCCAGGGCTCAGTATTAAGGGGGGCATATGAACTGGATGGGGGGGCACAAATATTATATTTAATTTTTTTGATAACCCTGTATACTATTGTATTCATGCAGCACTGACATCTATACTGAGGTTGCCGTCGCATACTAACCAAATTGATCTCAGCTGGATTTAATATGTTCCGATGTTTTTGGCCTAAAATTATTCGAATGCAGGAGAGCCGCAACAAACTGGCACATTCACAATGCAGATATTCAATGATTAGACAATTGGCACCAATTGAGGTGCATTTATACAAGGTGTTGTGAAGAATTGGCATTCGAAAATTAATATACCAGAGATACAATGACTAAACGGGGGAGGTTGGCACCGGAATCAGTGCACTTTGAAATAAGATACAGTCGGCTATATGACCTGTGATCATCACGTTAAACTATCAACAGCAAATACGACCAGCCTGAAGATACCACAAGGTCCGCATTTAAAGCAGTCAATTACACAGAGGTAAGGTTATGCACAAAACACTAGATATGGGATATGCAAAGCACCAAACACAACATTTCACTTAAACATCAGAAATACAAAGCAGCCGACCATGGCGGGTGCTGACCACAACCACACTGCAACCACAACCACACATGCATCACCAGCAGTCACACACACAATCTGAACTCCTCGTATAGTTTTTATACCGCTGTACTCGCTGTCAGAAGAGCTGCAGGCGACGCGTCTCGGTGTGGAATCTTCTGAGGACCTTCTCCTTCCATTCATTCAGGCATTTACGTGTGAGGTCTCTCTCTCGAAGGCCAGCCGTACCAGTTGTGCCTTGCGTGCATGGCGCATGGACCGTCGGTGGTCAGTGAAGACATTCCTCAATGTTGAGAATGAGTTTTCACACATGGCAGTGGACGCACCAAATGTTAGTCCAAGTCTCATAGCAGTCACTACACTTGGCATGGCTTCCAGCGTTTTGTGGTATGTTGAGAGGAGTTTTTGTGTTGTCCATCTCTCGTTTGGCTGCTTTTCTGTCTGTGTGCGAATAAACTGCTTTGCAACCACACACTCTGTTTCACTGATGGTTGACTTTGTTAATGTCATGATGTGCTGGAGCAAGTGGGGATCCAAAAACGTGCCATTTTCAGGATTCAAGTCAGAGAGTGAACGGGCGTGTTGTGTGTTGCGCTCACTGAAGCACTGAGTGATCTCGCCAAGCACAGTGTCAATTGCGCTGTAAAAAACCCTCTGTGGTTCCGTCTTGTCATTGTCGTTGTTTTGTCCTGTAGTCTCCAAAACTACAAACTGTTCCAAGTTCTTATGCATTGTGCGTCTCTGTTTTGGTGGTGCAGGTGTAGAAGTGCGAGCATCGTTGGCCTTGTTCCACAGATCAGTGAACTCATCCTCAGAGCGGAGTTTCTTCACGCACTCTGTTGCACTCGCCACCAGTTCCAACCCCGTTAGCAAGTCCATGTCCTCTGCCTGCAAGAGTCTGTCAGGGCCATCTAACAACATCAGCAGTTTTTGTACAAAGATAGCAATGAACATGAAGGCAGGCCCAGAGACTTCCCGCAAAAGCCCAACAGCCTTCATCCTCATCTCTGCACCGTAGGCGCGCTCTGCATCAATCTCCGACAGTCAGGATGTGATATCCTTAAAATATCCTATGATCACAGACACGATGGCTAAATGTCCCGTCCACCTTTGATCAATAAGTCGTTTTAACCGCTCACCTTTATACTGTGCAGCAACAGTGGGCTTTCTGAAGAATTTGTACAGGCAACAACAAACCTCGAGGAAATCAGTGACAGCTTTCTCTGCTGCCAGTGCGTGGATAACTACCAGATGGAGTTGGTGATTTAAGCAGTGCACATAGGGGATTTCTCTTTCCAATATCTCTTGCAACAACTTTTGCACCCCACCTTGCTTCCCAGCCATTACCGAAGCCCCGTCGTACACCTGACTTAATATTTTGACGTGTCAAGTCCTGTTTTTATCAGCTCTGCAATTATTAGGTCTGTCAATGTTTTTGCATCTCCAGCGTCGGCTGTAGCTATTGTGAGTAAACGCTCTGTTGCTTCATTTGATGCCGACACAAAGCGAATGATGATTGATATGTTCTCACATTCAGTGGGGTCCCTCGTCCCATCCACCTTGATGGTAAACCACGATGTGCCGACTTCTTCCACGATGGCATCCGTCACAACATTACTCAATGTGCAGATCAGTTCATTCTGCATTTCCAGACTAGTATAGCTTGCGTTTCGTGGGATATGCTTGATTATTTCGGCGAGCTCGGTGTCTTTTTTGAGTGTGTAGTTTAAAAGCGAAAGGAAGAGCCCACTGTGCCCGTCTGGCATATCCTCAAAATGATCAAGGCTCCCTCTAAAAGGTATCTGATTTTTGGCGAGAAATCCCACAACATCTATAAGAGCAGACACAGAGTACCGGTTTCTATTTAGCTGGTCAGCATTGAGGAGTGTGGAAATCTCCTTACCACAATCGATGCGCCTCTCATTCTCCTTCCACCTCAAAACACAAGTTAAATGTTCCTTTGAAGTTACGTGTTTGTGAAACCCCCTGCCTTTCTCAAGGGCATGTTTCCATCCAATTCCGGTAGCCTCGCACTGTGAAAGTAGAGTCCACTGGGCCGCGTGCGGTGTTAAACTTCCTACATGGATAGCAGAATGCTGCATCTGTCTGCACACTGTATTCCAGCCATTCATTAGTCTGGTACCACGAGGACACAAACGAGCGACTCTTGTTCTGCAACAGATGGCCAGGGTACTGCTGTAGAACAACTTGATTCGGTCTCTCACTTCCAAGATCATCGGGAAGCGGCTTGACAGTCACACCCGGTCCCGAGGCCGCCGCCGAGCGTGGAAACTCGGCTGTCTGCGCTGGGGCTCCAGCCACAGGGCTGACGTTGCTGGCTTGGCCAGGTTGGCCAGCTTCTGTCGGTATTTCATCGACATGATCGTCTTTTCCTCCTCCTCCTCCAACTCCTCCCACAACATGTCTTTCATCATCTTCTTCATTTTCGTCGCTTGCATTTTTTCCTTTTCTGAGCCATTTTCGTATATCCATCATCCACGTCTTTTTCTCCTGCTGCAAGCTCGTACTCTGTGATTCATCCCTCGTGACTCGCGACATTTGACGGTTGACGGTTTTACTTATTAAATGATCGATGCACCAAAAACAGGTTTTATCTGCATCATTTCAAATGTAAGCACGATTGCAAACACACATATTTTTAATTTTTATTATAAAATTACTTTTGTAAGAAGGAGGGTTGATGGGTTGTGAAGGTCACGTGGTGAACGTGCACTTCATCTTTGATAATGTAAATTTATGTCTTTTCCTTTATCATATCATATTATGACGATATTACATTTATATCTAACTTACAACCAGTCAGCTAACCTGCTCAATGGGGTCTCCATATCGAATACGCTGATTGGCTATTCCTTAAAACTAAATGATCCACGATATATATATATATATATATATATATATATATATATATATATATATATATATATATATATATATATATATATATATATATATATATATATATATATATATATATATATATATAACCACCTACAACATCGACATTCGACACGAGGTCTTGGCTGCTGGCGTTGGTACTTGCGTTATCTTTTATCTTGTGGTCTTGGACTGTATTGTCTTGCCAAGCTGACAAGCGCACACTTATCTCTTGACTGTTATTCAAAGAAGGATATTATCAAAGAACAGTTTATCCAAGAAGGCCTTATTATTCACCACGTTGAACATCTGGAATAAGGGTTTTAGTTCACACAGGTGAACTCTCAAACAGCAAGTTCACAGTGGGCGCTCGTCCTTAAACACTAAGTTGTTCACAGGGTGCAACAGGACATAAATGGGTGGCGTACAAGTGGGGGGCACCAGATGTGCCATGGGGGGGCATTGCACCCAAATGCCCCCCCCTAGCGACGGGCCTGAGTGCATGTGTACACAATACACATAAACGAAGTATCATTTGTGCACATTTACCTCAGAAGTACATTTGTACACATAAACGAAGTATCATTTGTACACATAAACTAAGTATCATTTGGACACATAAACTAAGTATAATTTGTACACATTTTCCTCAGAAGTACATGTGTACACAATACACATAAACGAAGTATCATTTGTACACATTCACCTCAGAAGTACATTTGTACACATAAACAAAGTATCATTTGTACACATAAACGAAGTATCATTTGTACACATTTTCCTCAGAAGTACATGTGTACACAATACACATAAACGAAGTATCATTTGTACACATTCACCTCAGAAGTACATTTGTACACATAAACGAAGTATCATTTGTACACATTTATCTCAGATCTACATTTGTACACATAAACGAAGTATCATTTGTACACATTTACCTCAGAACTACATTTGTACAGATAAACTAAGTACATTTGTACATATTTACCTCAGAAGTACATTTGTACATATAAACTAAATATCATTTGTACACATAAACGAAGTATCATTTGTACACATTTTCCTCAGAAGTACATGTGTACACAATACACATAAACGAAGTATCATTTGTACACATTCACCTTAGAAGTTCATTTGTACACATAAACTAAGTACATTTGGACACATTCACCTCAGAAGTACATTTGTACACATAAACTAAGTATTATTTGTACACATTTATCTCAGATGTACATTTGTACACATAAACTAAGTATCATTTGTACACATAAACTAAGTATCATTTGTACACATTTATCTCAGATGTACATTTGTACACATAAACTAAGTATCATTTGTACACATAAACTAAGTATCATTTGTACACATTTATCTCAGATGTACATTTGTACACATAAACTAAGTATCATTTGTACACATTTCTCTCAGATGTACATTTGTACACATAAACCAAGTATCATTTGTACACATAAACTAAGTACATTTGTACACATAAACTCAGTATAATTTGTACACTTAAACCAAGTATCATTTGGACACATAAACTAAGTATCATTTATACACATAAACTAAGTATCATTTGGACACATTCACCTCAGAAGTACATTTGTACACATAAACGAAGTATCATTTGTACACATTTACCTCAGAAGTACATTTGTACACATTTACCTCAGAAGTACATTTGTACACATAAAGTATCATTTGTCCACATTTTCCTCAGAAGTACATTTGGCCACACAAACTAAGTGTCATCTGTGCACATCAATAAAGTATCATTTGTACACATTTACCTCAGAAGTACATTTGTACACATAAAGTAAGTATCATTTGTACACATAAACCAAGTATCATTTGTACACCTAAACTAAGTACATTTGTACACATAAACTCAGTATAATTTGTACACTTAAACCAAGTATCATTTGGACACATAAACTAAGTATCATTTATACACATAAACTAAGTATCATTTGGACACATTCACCTCAGAAGTACATTTGTACAGATAAACTAAGTACATTTGTACACATAAAGTAAGTATAATTTGGACACATTCACCTCAGAAGTACATTTGTACACATAAACGAAGTATCATTTGTACACATTTACCTCAGAAGTACATTTGTACAGATAAACTAAGTACATTTGTACACATTTACCTCAGAAGTACATTTGTACACATAAACTAAGTATTATTTGTACACATTTTCCTCAGAAGTACATTTGGACACACAAACTAAGTGTCATTTGTACACATAAACTAAGTATTATTTGTACACATTTTCCTCAGAAGTACATTTGTACACATAAAGTAAGTATCATTTGGACACATTCACCTCAGAAGTACATTTGTACACATAAACGAAGTATCATTTGTACACATTCACCTCAGAAGTACATTTGTACACATAAACTAAGTATTATTTGTACACATTTTCCTCAGAAGTACATTTGGACACACAAACTAAGTGTCATTTGTACACATAAACTAAGTATTATTTGTACACATTTTCCTCAGAAGTACATTTGTACACATAAAGTAAGTATCATTTGGACACATTTACCTCAGAAGTACATTTGTACAGATAAACTAAGTACATTTGTACATATTTACCTCAGAAGTACATTTGTACATATAAACTAAATATCATTTGTACACATAAACGAAGTATCATTTGTACACATTTTCCTCAGAAGTACATGTGTACACAATACACATAAACGAAGTATCATTTGTACACATTCACCTTAGAAGTTCATTTGTACACATAAACTAAGTACATTTGGACACATTCACCTCAGAAGTACATTTGTACACATAAACTAAGTATTATTTGTACACATTTATCTCAGATGTACATTTGTACACATAAACTAAGTATCATTTGTACACATAAACTAAGTATCATTTGTACACATTTATCGTTAAAGTACATTTGTACACATAAACTAAGTGTCATTTGTACACATTTATCGTTAAAGTACATTTGTACACATAAACTAAGTATCATTTGTGCATATTTCCTTCAAATGTACATTTGTCCACATAAACTAAGTGTCATTTGTACACATTTATCGTTAAAGTACATTTGTACACATAAACTAAGTATCATTTGTACACATAAACTCAGTATAATTTGTACACTTAAACCAAGTATCATTTGGACACATAAACTAAGTATCATTTATACACATAAACTAAGTATCATTTGGACACATTCACCTCAGAAGTACATGTGTACACATAAACGAAGTATCATTTGTACACATTTACCTCAGAAGTACATTTGTACACATTTACCTCAGAAGTACATTTGTACACATAAAGTAAGTATCATTTGTCCACATTTTCCTCAGAAGTACATTTGGCCACACAAACTAAGTGTCATCTGTGCACATCAATAAAGTATCATTTGTACACATTTACCTCAGAAGTACATTTGTACACATAAAGTAAGTATCATTTGTACACATAAACCAAGTATCATTTGTACACCTAAACTAAGTACATTTGTACACATAAACTCAGTATAATTTGTACACTTAAACCAAGTATCATTTGGACACATAAACTAAGTATCATTTATACACATAAACCAAGTATCATTTGGACACATTCACCTCAGAAGTACATTTGTACAGATAAACTAAGTACATTTGTACACATAAAGTAAGTATAATTTGGACACATTCACCTCAGAAGTACATTTGTACACATAAACGAAGTATCATTTGTACACATTTACCTCAGAAGTACATTTGTACAGATAAACTAAGTACATTTGTACACATTTACCTCAGAAGTACATTTGTACACATAAACTAAGTATTATTTGTACACATTCACCTCAGAAGTACATTTGTACACATAAACGAAGTATCATTTGTACACATTTACCTCAGAAGTACATTTGTACAGATAAAGTAAGTATCATTTGTCCACATTTTCCTCAGAAGTACATTTGGACACACAAACTAAGTGTCATCTGTACACATCAATAAAGTATCATTTGTACACATTTACCTCAGAAGTGCATTTGTACACATAAAGTAAGTATCATTTGGACACATTTACCTCAGAAGTACATTTGTACAGATAAACTAAGTACATTTGTACACATTTACCTCAGAAGTACATTTGTACACATAAACTAAGTATTATTTGTACACATTTTCCTCAGAAGTACATTTGGACACACAAACTAAGTGTCATTTGTACACATAAACTAAGTATTATTTGTACACATTTTCCTCAGAAGTACATTTGTACACATAAAGTAAGTATCATTTGGACACATTCACCTCAGAAGTACATTTGTACACATAAACGAAGTATCATTTGTACACATTCACCTCAGAAGTACATTTGTACACATAAACTAAGTATCATTTGGACACATTCACCTCAGAAGTACATTTGTACAGATAAACTAAGTACATTTGTACACATTTACCTCAGAAGTACATTTGTACACATAAACTAAGTATTATTTGTACACATTTACCTCAGAAGTACATTTGTACAGATAAAGTAATTATCATTTGTCCACATTTTCCTCAGAAGTACATTTGGACACACAAACTAAGTGTCATCTGTACACATCAATAAAGTATCATTTGTACACATTTACCTCAGAAGTACATTTGTACACATAAAGTAAGTATCATTTGGACACATTCACCTCAGAAGTACATTTGTACACATAAATGAAGTATCATTTGTACACATTCACCTCAGAAGTACACTACTCCCTCCCAATTCCATCTCCATGTACTGTACGGCGGCATTTCCAGGCGTCAAAGACGCTCCGGCGATGTTGAGCGTTGGAGGATTTGTTGTTTATTTATTTGGCATGGGGGCGCTGTACTTTGAATGTACCAGTACTTGTTTTAATTCTATTTGCTCCTGCATTGCTGGGCGTCATTTAAAACTGTTGGTTATACTCGGATTGGGAAATTTTCTGCAGTTGAATAAAAGTCCATCGTCCTAGGGTGGGTCAAGGGTGTGTTCCATTAGCAAGCGGTTTGCTTACCGTTTGCCAAGCGGCTTGCTTGATTCAAAAGCGCAATCGCAAGCATTCAACAGAACAGAGGGCTCGGCACCTCTTAACAACATGGTGGTCTCCATGTCGACAATACTATCATGGAACTCGAGCAAATGTTGTCCAGGTCGTCATTTTCAGTTTTACTCCATCCTCTTGTGACAACTTCCCCAAACGAATTTATTGTGTTTGCATCAGCTCCACAGTACGTGTTGGCAGCGGCCCCTGTGACACTAAGTCCCCAACAACCCCTGAGGCACAAACGGGGGGGGGGGTCAAATCCCAAAAATTGTTTCATATTTCATGAGCCCCCCAATGTTAATTACATTTACAAAGTTTCATTGAAAAAAGTTTCAAAATGTACCCATAATTGCATTTTTATTTTTTTGATCTTTTGAGCCCGGTCCAAGGGATGGGGCCAAAATCATCCTGACCTCTCACATTCTTGTCATGTGGTGACCATCACTACCAAATTTCATGAAATTCTGCACAATTATTTAGGAGATAGCACGATGGATGAACAGACAGACAGACAGACAGAGTCCGTCCATATATATATATATATATATATATATATATATATATATATATATATATATATATATATATACATATATACATATATACATATATACATATATACATATATATACATATATACATATATATACATATATATATATACATATATATACATATATATATATACATATATATATATATATATATACATATATATATATATATACATATATATATATACATATATATATATACATACATATATATATATATATATACATATATATATATATATACATATATATATATATATATATATACATATATATATATACATATATATATATATATATATATACATATATATATATATATATATACATATATATATATACATATATATATATATATATATACATATATATATATATATATACATATATATATATATATATATACATATATATATATACATATATATATATATATATATATATATATATATATATATATATATATATATATATACATATATATATATATATATATATATATATATATATATATATATATATATATATATATACATATATATATATATATATATATATATATACATATATATATATATATATATATATATATATATATATATATATATATATATATATATATATATCTCTGGTTGGGACGCGGCTATGCCGCTGATGCAGTGTCCCCCTTACCAGTACACTTGTACTCATTCTGCCAACCTCGGAAGGATGACAGGCTGAGTCAACCTCCTAGTGTGTTATAATTCAGCGGCCAATGGGGATTGAACTCAGGACCCTCGGATCCCAAGCCGCCACGCCACCCTAACCACGAAGCCAACACCAGGCTAGTCCATTACTATATCCCCCCCATTTTTTTTAAGCATGGGATAAAAATTTAATATACATTACATGTAAAAACCTCGCGTTAAAAGAACATCTTACCCCACGACCAGTGTTCAAGTATACAATTAAATTGAAATAAAATAATGATTTTAAGGTCGTAAAAAAAATTCAGTTCATTTACCAACGTTCATGCAGTGTCTTATACACCACCTTGGTTAATATGTCAAAGTACTGCAAAACTAGAGGTTTTGGGAAGCGGTATAAAGGCAATTTGGGTTCATGAGTGTTCAAGTGTATAATTCAATATAAATAAAATAAAGATTCTAAAGGTTTAAAAAAAAAATAAAAAAATTTATTCCGAAAGTTTTCCACCGTTGACGCAGTTCAGTGTCTTTTACACGACCTATTTTAACACGTTACATGAGTTCTTCAGGTCTGTTGTTTGTGTCATTTATGAAGTCCTTAAAAACAGTAAGTTTCCTGTTTGGAATGATTTTCAATCTTGTTTGACGACCAGACATGCAGATCGGGGAAAATATTATATCATTCCTCACTGCACATGCGCAACCGCAACAAATTCAGAGCCAAAGTACTGCAAAACCACAGGTTTATTTTTCGATTCATGTTCAAAATAAAACATTCAAATGAAATGAAGTTGTTCCTTGATCATAAACTGGCCTTTGTGGATGGACGGACAAACAAGTGAACCAATAGCTTATAACCCCACTTTTGGTTTCACATTTGTAGGGTAATAACAAACTTAGCCTTCACCTCAAGGGGGCAGGATAGCAGTGTTTTGAACCTGAAACCTCGAAAGTGTCTTCCAAAACAATATTTTTTGTTCCTTTTTTTTTCCATGGATATTCACTCGGGTGGACAAGATAGCATAGAGGCATGTGCACTCGTGTCTGAGCTATCTAGCCTGGGTCTGAATCCCGAACAAGCTATAAGCTGTCACCCTGGTATTTCACGTGCAGGGCGACTCATCACTGTGTATGCCGTCCCTCAGATGGATGTTAAGCTGGACGATCCATCTGCTAGAACTGGTTTTGTTAGTGGACACTAAACATGCCACGGTGTCCTTCGTGAAGAGTGGGCAAGTTATCGCCGACATCATGAACAAATTACAACTTCCTGATTAAAACTGTGGGCAATAAATAGTCTGGGCATCCTATCGGTTTCTTCACAACAGGTTGCAGTACTTGCAATCTGAGAATGTGGTCATTGTATGTGCAGCAGCAATACTCACCAATAAATGTCAGTGGGTGTCCATCAGTCAATCCCTCCACCCATCCGTCTCCTCCATAACTCCAAAACCATGAAACCTGGCGGCCCCAAACCTTGCATGCATACGAAGAGAACTCAAGGGGAGTGCATTCATGAGAATTGGGTGTTTGAGTGAATTTAAACACCCCTTTTGAAGATATTTAACAGCCTTATTTAATTATTCTTTATCAAGGCGTTATCCTTGGTCACCTCGCTCTCCCGAGCTGCGGTCTTAATTCGCCATTTTTGTTGGCCTGCTGAACAATGCATTGACTTGGAACAGGCCGCAATGGTTTCTTAACGATAAGGTTGTTTTTTTCACTTTCTTCACTCATATCGAATGCCTGATCATCATACCTATGAATCGCTGGGTACATTGCAATGCTTATAAACACCCGGAGATGCCAGCGTTCGTGGCTTTATTTCATTTTCGCACATGCCATAACCTCAAAAATCTCTTAACCTTAGCCAAATTTCAAAATTTCAACTTCTTAATTGACCTCAACAGCAGTTCTGACTGCTAAAAAAAAAAAAAAAGTGTTCATTTGTCTAATTCTGACATTACTTGACATTACGGGCGTCTCTCGGTGCATGGTGTTTATGTGACTGATCAGCGATCGTGAATTATCTTGCCAAGCTAGCCGTTCCTCATCAACCATTTTGTTGAAGTGCTTGCTTGAGTGCTTAAGCCACTTGGTAAGCACTCTAAAAGCTGCTTGGTTGTTTGTTTCCAAGCTATGGCCATACACGGCAAAGGTATTTGCACTGTCACTGAATATATTGATCGACTTGAACAAAGTTCAGGCCCCACTCACCCGCGTTTGACCCCACATTGTCATAAGGGGCCTCGGGCGATGGCTCCCCCGCTGAAAATGTATAATTATGTTTTACATGACGTTTCCCCTGTTTATACGACCTGTCATTTTGACTTCGATAATGCATATTAAAAATTAAACATTTCGTTGAAAAAGTTTCTTCAACCATTACATTGGAGTGCTTGCTTGAGTACTTAAGCTACTTGATGAATGTTTTTCAAACTTCGATATTTTAACTATCGAGGGCAGTATTGTACTGTAAACTGCCTGGTGAGATTTGTGAAGGTGCTGGAACGTTCTCAGACAAAACTTCCAGCATGGACTACAATCACATTTGCTGTGAGGCACGAGATTGTTCTGTGATACTATATAAACCCTTGAGAGGGAGTTGATGTGTGTCGGGAGAGAGAGAGAGAGAGAGAGAGAGAGAGAGAGAGAGAGAGAGAGAGAGAGAGAGAGAGAGAGAGACAGAGAGACAGAGAGACAGAGACACAGAGAGACAGAGAGAGAGAGAGAGAGACAGAGAGAGAGAGACAGAGAGAGAGAGACAGAGAGAGAGAGACAGAGAGAGAGAGACAGAGAGAGAGAGACAGAGAGAGAGAGACAGAGAGAGAGAGACAGAGACAGAGACAGAGACAGAGACAGAGACAGAGACAGAGACAGAGACAGAGACAGAGACAGAGACAGAGACAGAGACAGAGAGAGAGAGAGAGAGAGAGAGAGAGAGAGAGAGAGAGAGAGAGAGAGAGACAGAGACAGAGACAGAGACAGAGACAGAGACAGAGACAGAGACAGAGACAGAGACAGAGACAGAGACAGAGACAGAGACAGAGACAGAGACAGAGACAGAGACAGAGACAGAGAGAGAGAGAGAGAGAGAGAGAGAGAGAGAGAGAGAGAGAGAGAGAGAGAGAGAGAGAGAGAGATATGATATGTGTCGAGCTGTGTGTTTCCATCGTCCCAGTGCTCGATTTAACTCTGATGAGGGAATGAGGTATTAATGTCCAGAGCGGTTGTTAATGCGTGGAGCCAATTATAATCAGGCTGATTAAAACTCATTAAGATTGTGTATCAGGAAATAATTCCTTTGAGGTCTTGAAATCATCCTGGACAGGCCAGCGTACGAGAGATTACACCGCGACAAGACTTAATCGTTCAACAGCCTTGGTGGATGAGGTGAACATGCGTGAATTGTGCTGGCAGAACAGAGACACTGGGTGGAAACAACTCAACGTGGGAATCGGAGTTAGACATTTTGTGTAATGGTGAACTTCCTCATTTAACTTTGTATCTGTTTATTTGAAATACAAGTTTCATAAATGATACGTTGTTGATATGGTCACTGTAACGTTACTCGGAGGTCACAAACACCTCCCAACAAAGATTCATTTGAGTGGTAGCTGACCTGTACGTCCATTCATGGTCCTGGATTGCAGTCATTAGAGAACACGCCGGGTTTGGCACCACAAACAACATACGTACACCAAAGGGAAGGAAACCCCAAGGTGCATATGTACCACTGATACTAATATATGAGAGAGTTCATAGAACACCTTACCCCAAGCAGTCTTCAGAAAAAGGACATGGGAAGTGTCTTTTTAACTGTTGCTTTTTGTTGTGCACTAAATAAATAGTGCTCGGCACTGTCACATTTGTCTGGATGCTCAATCTCACAGTTACTCTGCCCTCAGGGAATGAAACAGCGTATTTTTCCAAGTACTGCAAATGGAAGGTTTTTGAAAGTGCCAATAAGACAATTTGTGTTCTATAGTGTTCAAGTTCATAATTCAATTCAATTCAAGTAGGTTGTATAAAAATAATTATTCCGAAAGTTTACCACCGTTGACGCAGTGTCTTTTACACCACCTTGTTTACCACGTTACATTAGTTCTTCTTGCCTGTTGTTTGTGTCCTTTATGACATCCCTAAACACAGTAAGTTTCCTGTTTGGAATGGTTTTCAATTTTGTTTCACTGCCAGACAGGCAGAAACAATTACCTTATTATCTGCGCATGCACGATCGGGATGAGGTTTCATACAATTTGCCAAATGCAGAGCCAAATTAGTGCTAAACAGCAGGGTCCTGTTCCAATTCGTGTGTTCAAAATATAAAATTCAATTGAAATTAAGTAGTTCCTCGATCATAGACTGACGTCTGTAGACGTTTAACCTTAACCAGTTGCTTAACCCTGCTTTTTGCTTTCCAATTGCGGAGTAACAATACAGGGCGTCCGAAAATGGATACACTGTCCCAAAAAGAACGTTGAATGGGTTTATCGTTATTCGAGATACTGACATCAATTTGATACGAGTACATGCATTGGATTTGTAACTTTTAGATTATTTAATTCTTTATGTTATTTAATTTAACTCATCACTAAAAATGAGGTTTGATTTTAAAAAAAAATGTTCGTCTGATGCTATCTGTTCAATTAAACAATGACGAACATTTACACTTGTGTCATAATCGTCTTAATGACAAACATTTACTCTTGTGTCATAATTGTCTTCTTAAAGTTGAAGAACTGTTTCCATTTTACAATACTTAAACCTCAATTAAATATTTCAGATATCATGAACAGAGATTCTCAGAATGTTTTACTCAAGTGATGCTCTCTCTCCTAATTAACTTTTTTGGACTGTTGGTAAATTTCTCCACAACAACATTCAACCTTTCATTTGACTTTCTTGGCCTTCCAGAAGATTTCCCCTTCAGGACAGATCCTGTAGCCTCAAACTGATCCACCCATCTTCATTATGGAGTGTCTTTCAGCTGCTGCTTTGTTCACGTCATACTGAAAAACGCATTGGGGTTTGAATATTTCCATTTTTGGACACCCTGTAAACCTGTAGCCCATATTGATTGACGTTCTCTACGAAGAGATGCACAAGTAGGAACATGTACTCCTGTGGGTGTGGTGTGAGTGGGTGGATGTGAGTGAGACAAATACACATGAAAACCTGAAATCCCAGTTTAGCCAATCCACGCACACACGCTCATTCTTGTGTAGAAAGAGTTTTCTTGTTCGTTTTATTATTTACCACCTTAAGAAAATTACAAACATTTTCCAAGATGAAAGGGGATGATGAACTGGCATCCGATGATGAGTCAAGTAAGTGGAGTGTGTTTTTGTGATTGAACTTCTATAAAGTTGCATTTTTGTTGATACATTGTCGGTAAATCTGCTGAAAGAGTCACTAGACAGTTGTTTGGATTATTTTCTCGGAAGAGGGGGAATCCAACTGTATTCGAATTGCTTTAGATACTCATCCTGTTCTCAAGCACACTCATCGCTTGAAACAAACATTGCTAAATTAGAATGAAATCTCACGTTTTTGCTTGAAAGTTTTACTGAATGCTTTGATCTGCTTACCTGTGGGACTGGCAGGATAGCCTAGAGGTATGCCCACTGGCCTCTGAACTTTTAGAGTTGGTTTGAGTCTCGGCCTAGCTCTAAACAGTCAACCTGGCGTTTCGCAGATAGGGCGATGCATCAATGCGTGCAGTGCCCATCAGATGGACGCTGAGCCCGACGATCCATCTCTTGTCATTGGTGGACGTTAGAGATCCCACGGTGGTTTTCGAAAACACTCAGCGAGTTATCGCCTCCACCATTAACAAGTTACAAATTCCTGACTTCAAAGTGCAGAAAGCAAGTGGTCTAGTCTTCCTAAAAGTTCTTTGACACAAGGTTCACACAAAAAGCTATCTCAGAAAGTATGTTTTTTGGGGCAGAAACTCCAACACTAGAAACATATTCGTGTTCCTCTGTAATTGCTTGCACGTCACGTGTGAATGGGTATCTTCACCTACGAAGGGGAACCGTTATTAAAGGTAAAAGTTAAATCCTGCATTTATGATTTGTTTGGCACTTCAAATGCCCTGATTCAGAGGGATAACCATCATCCTATTACTCCCCGATACCTAGGCGCCTTGAGTTGATGCCTCGAAAACCACCTGGTGAACCTCAATAAGGGAAAACATTGAATGACTAGTCAGTGGTGTATTTTGTTGTGAAACAGTGACTCGATTTGCAGCAATTCAAGCACATTCCCTGTCGTTTTGTGTAGTGCTGCAAGTTGAAAAAGAGTTCCATATTGCTTGCAAACAAAACAAAGTGGAGAAAGTGAAACTTTTGCTGGAAAGGCACAGGGTTCAGGTGGATTCTGTGAATTTGGTGAGTACCATATTGCGTTATTCTATTGTTGAAGACAAGAAAACTTTTTTTTTTTACATTTACTGTTGTTTATTGCATCTCTCTCCTATGCTGATACTCCCTTGTTTTAAAATGCAGAGTCGAGGCTCGTGGAAGAGCTCATAGCATTGATCGGATAAGGATGTAACAGGACAAAAGGAACAGTCGAGAGAGAGGAGGGAAGCACCAACAGCAGAGTTGAAGGACACAATGGAGGCAGACTTGGAGAAACATTAGGTGTTGGGAGGGTTGGGGGGTGTGGGGATGGATGCATGGGGGAGGGGGGGATCCACAAGGTGGATCCAGAAGGAAACTCGTAGGAACGGTATTACAAATTGTCATGAGATAGGAGGTTTCTGCCTTAACCTTTTGAACACTGAGCTACTTGGACTTTCGGCTCCCCCACCCTGGGCTTCTTGGAGAAAAAAACGACCACTCAGGTGTATGGGGGTTTGAATGGCGGCCGGTAAAACGGCAGCGAGGGTTCAAAGGGTTAAAAACTCTACAGTCCGAAGGACCAGCCACAAGAACAGCCAGCAGAATGGGTTTGGTTTCTTGTGACTGTAATCACCAAGTGCACTCAGTGGGACTTCAACATTATCGCCTCGATCGACCCGTTTATATTTGGGTGTGTCCAAGATGACTGGGGATTTGCCAGGTATGTATAAATATAGCTTTCTGATTTGTTATCTGGAAAGTTCCACAGACTTCCATCAAGTTAACCTTCAAATATCAATCATAGCGAGCAGCATCAAATAATAAATAGATATAATCAGATATGATCAAGTAAGGAATGTTTTCCAATCTTAGTATGTCACACCCACCCTGACTTATTAACTAGCTGTCATGTAATAAAGAGGTTGCACCACACATTTTATGACTCAATACAGTTTGTCATGTGATTGCACAACAGTCATTTCTTTTCACATTAGCACATACATCGTCATGGTCATCCTGCCATGCTTGATGCAAAGCATCAGTTCTGCTGAAGAGGTTTCGTTGCCTGGCTGAGTTACAATCCTGGATGGGTCGCCACTCCGACACAGGAGTCTCGAATGAGTGTGGAGGAATTTGTCAGGGTGTCAGCAATAGCTCGCCTACTCTTCATGAAGGACACCAAAAGATCTTCAATGTCCATCAACTAATGCTGGCAAGTGAGATACCTAGTTTAATGTCCATCCAAGGGACGGTGCACACATTCATGAATTGCCCTGCCGATGAAACACCAGGATGACAGTTTAGAGCTGTGTCGGGTTTCAAACCCAGGCAAAACGTGGAAGCTATCTTGCCAGCCCTACTTTTAAGCAGGTGCTTTGAAAATGTTCTTGAAACATGTCGCTTAGTTTAACACGTGTTGAAATCGAGCAGACCTCGATCTGCTTGCTCGACTATCTTTTGCACTGCCTGGCAACTCCAAGCACCAGACCACACGTCATCAATTTCAGTCACAGCAATTGTGGGATTGGAGTCGAAGACATATTGAGCATGTGTGCTGAAACCCACAAGGGTGCACCAGCCTCCCACTCTGACCACCATGTAGACCACCCACCACCCTCTCCTTCCTTCCAGACCAAGCAAGCACAGAAACACCAGATTTCCACAAGAAGGAGCACAACAAAAATGTAGCCTGCGTTTGAATCCCGACCCAGCTGCAAATTGTTATCCTGGTGTTTTGCAGACAGGGTGATTCGTCAATGTGTGTGCCGTTCCTCGGATAGATGTTAAACGTGTGCCCCATTTTCCAGCATTAGTTGGTGGACGTTAAAGATCCCATGGTGTCCTTTGTGAAGAGTAGGAAAGCTATCGCTGGCATCATGACTAACTACAAATTCCTGCTCTCACCTACAGGGGGTGCTCCATCAAACACATAGCCACACTCCTTCAGACAACGACGCTATATGCAAGTATGTGCTGCAAACGAAAGACAAAGAAAAATGTAATCATGAGAATAAACAAACCAAAATACACTGAACAACAAAAATTTTTTACTGGAGATGTGTAAAGTGATTTAGACTAATTTGGGTACGCTGATTTCAAAAATCATAACCGTTTTGCTGTATCACGTCAGGATTTTCAGTAACAGAAATATTCCCATTGCCTAGAAGTTAGGATTTCAATGAAATTTACAAAAATTCATTTATTCATTTATTTCATCATGAATGCTTCAAAATTATAGAAATTACAGAAAAACTCCACTAGAATGTAATTAAAAATGCTTTAGGCATTTGGCTTTGCGTTTGTGCTGCTCTGTGTCAGTTTCACGATGCAGGAACCAGCAGAAATCGCTCATCATGTTCGGGTTGTGCCGCCCTTGGTAACGCGTCTCCATGAGTGAAATCTCTTGGTGGAATCGCTCGCCGTGCTCGTCCGAGACTGCTCCCAAGTTGTCAGGGAAGAAGTTCAGGTGCTGGTGTAGGAAATGGATTTTCAGGGACATCCTGGAGCCAAGTTTCCTGAAGGACTCCAGCAGCTGCTGCACTATTTCTTCATAGTTGTCCGCACGCTCGTTCCCCAAGAAGTTGTCCGTCACAGCTTTGAAGCTCCTCCACGCTGCCAGCTCTTTGGGGTTTAGAGTTGTCAGAAAAGTTTCGTCCTTCATAATCTGTCGGATTTGCGGTCCAACAAAGACACCAGCCTTGATCTTGGCCTCCGACAAGGTGTTGCCAAACTTTTCCTTGAGGTATAAAAACCCACGCCCATTCAGATCCATTGCCCGTACAAAACTTTTCATCAAGCCGAGCTTTATGTGGAGTGGTGGAAGGAAAACCTTGGCTGGGTCGACAAGGGCGACATGCTTCACGTTGTGTCGACCAGGTACATGCTCTTTTCGCTCTTCCCAATCTTTCTTCGTTCAGTGATTCTTGTCGTCTCTGCTATCCCAGAGATAAAGGAAGCACATGTATTTCGTGTAGCCTGACTGCAGCCCTAACAACAGCGCCGCCACTTTCAAGTCTCCGCAGATGTGCCAGTTGAAGTCATTGTACTTGATGGAATCAAGCAGCTGCCGCATAGTCTCATAGGTCTCTGTCATACTGAACGCGTGAGCCAGTGGGACTGATGGTTTCTCGTTGCCATTGTGGAGCAAAACAGCCTTCAAGCTGTTCTTCCCCGAGTCGATGAAGAGGCGCCAGTCTGCAGGATCGTGATCACACCCAAGTTCTTTCAACAGACCGTTGATGTCACTGCAGAATGTCATCGTGTCTTCCATCTCAAAGAACTCAGCCATGTCTCTGTGACGTGCTCTGAACAAGGATATCTTGGTGTTAGGTTCAAGTAGATTCCACTGCTGCAGCCTTGATCCAAGCAGCTCTGCCTTCGCCTTTGACAGCGAGAGATCTCTTACAAGATCATTTAAGTCTCCCTGGTTCAGAAGGTGTGATTCTTGAGTGTCGGGTTCAAAAGGTTCATCATCACCATCCTCTTCACCACTGCTTACAGCTATGTTCTGATCAGCTGGAGGTGTTGGAACGGGGTTCTCGTCATCATGAGGCACAGGTTTACGAGCAGAGACGCAGTCAGCGTACTTGATGTGACCTTTATTCTTCTTGTTGAAGCCGGCGATGCTTGCGCAGCAGAAATAACAATCATCATGATGATTCTGCGGCTCACGCCATATCATGGGCACCGCAAATGGCATGCTCGCGCGCTTGCCCACCAACCACTGAGTCAAGGTTGTGTGACAGCTTGTGCAGCAGATGTGTGGTGCCCAGCTCTGTTCTTGGTCCCCCACCTTACACCCGAAGTAGTGAAAGTAGGCAGCCTTCATTTTCACTGCTGTAGATATACTTCGCTGTTGATCTTTTTTGGTATACCGACCACAGACATAACAGGAGTTGTCAGGATGATTGGTACAGGAACGCCTACTCATCTTTATCTGAAAGAAAGAAATATAACACAAGTTAACAACAATCGTACGAAATAGACATGTTAAAGACATATGTAAATTTCATTGAAATCCTGACTTCTAGGCAATGGGAATATTTCTGTTCCTGAAAATCCTGACGTGATACAGCAAAACGGTTATGATTTTTGAAATCAGCGTACCCAAATTAGTCTTAATCACTTTACACATCTCCAGTAAAAAAATTTTTTTGAAATCTGTTGTTCAGTGATATCAACATAAAGAAAATACTCACCCTTTGAACCAGAGTGGCTGTTTTACCTGCCACGATGCAAATATCCACATAGCTGAGAGGCCGGTTTACCAGCCACTATTCACATTTCTGTATATCCAAGGGGCCAGTTTACCAGCCGCGATTCAAATGTCCACATAATACCGGAGTGGCCAGTTTACCAGCCTCTATTCAAATGTCCATAAACCTGAGTGGATGGTTTACCAGCCTTTATTCAAATGTCCACATACCGGAGTGGCCAGTTTACCAGCCGCTATTCACATTTCTGTATACCCAAGTGGCCAGTTTACCAGCCGCTATTCAAATGTCCACATACACAAGTGGCCAGTTTACCAGGCTCTATTCAAATGTCCATATACACAAGTGGCCGGTTTGTCAGCCGCTTTTCAAATGTCCATCGACACAAGTGGCCGGTTTACCAGCCTCTATTCAAATGTCCATACACCTGAGTGGCCGGTTTACCAGCCT
>NC_140972.1:13097383-13127383 GCF_056783735.1 Eptatretus burgeri
GCAGACCGCCTGTGTGGTCGTTACAGATCATGATGCCATTCCTTGTTTTCACGCAGTACGGCATGAATTCCTTGCATCTGGCAGCCTGGTTTGGTCATCTGGAAATTTTAAAGCATCTGGTGATATCCGGTGGAGACATCAGTCGCAGGAACGTGGTAAGGCATCAATTGATACTTTGCTGTAAATAACACTTACTTTCTTAAACTTAAATGAAAGCTAAAGGTAAAAGTTTGAAATTCAAGCGTTTTTCTTCAGGGTGTAAGTAATCGACTTTTATGAGAATAGATAAATTCCCTTAAATGGTAGTTGATCCGCATATCGGAGCAAAAGAAAGAACAAGAGCGGCAGACGTTCAAACTCTGCCCCAATTGTTCTCTCATTTGCTCCGATGAAGGGTAAGGCCCAAAATGTCAGTTCTTCCTTTTATTCAAAGTGGATCAACCACCATTTAAGGAAAAAAAATTTTTTTTCATCGATTCTTCCTTCCCTTGCCACCCACGCAGATCGCTCTTTGTGTGCTGAAATTAGCGATTATTTACACATCCTCGCTTTCATCGGCTGTTATAGTTTGCTTGAGATGACATGCCAATTAAACTGGTCGATTCTTCATTTGCGTGATGTTTGAATGTCTTTTTCATTAGAGATATCCACATGCCAGCACGATATGATCCACCACAATAACAATCTCAAATGAGCTAAGATCCTCGTCCTCTTAATGATGACGTCATAAAAACGAATATGACGTCATTGTGATGTATCAGGTTTGCCATAAATTATCTGTGCTAATTAGCCGGCTTAATTCCAGCAAACAAAATTCAAACAGCTTGCCTAGTTTCGGAGATAATGGTATAGGCGATTTCCGTTAGCGGCGATATTATGACGTCAACTTTTTTTTCGAGGAAGAATTTCCAAAATCGGAGATGGTTACTGCCAGCGCGTGGGCTTTCTGCATATACATGGCAAGTTTCACGAAGATCCGATGAAAACTCTGGGTTGTGAAACAAAAAATGTCAAAAAATAGGAATGACGTCATAAAAATTGATATGATGTCATAGTGATGTATCATATGTGCGGTAATTCATCTCTGCTAATGCCCTGTTCGATTCGCGCAAACGTAATTCAAAAAGCTTGCCTAGTTTTGGAGATAATTGTTTAGGCGATTTCCATTAGCGGAGATATTTTGACGTCATAACTTTTTTTCTCGGATGAATTTTCAAAATCGGAGATGGTTACTGTCTGCGCAGGGAATTTTTTACATATATATGCCAAGTTTCAGGAAGTTTCGATGAAAACTGTAGGCTGTGAAACAAAAAAGTCCACAACAAGAAGATGAAGAACAACAACGTGAGTAAGACTTAGAGATCCTCCACGAGGATCCAAAAAAATTAATGACCGGAGTGAGCAAACAATCCACCACGTGGGTTTGCGAAGGTTTCCAATGGCATTGATTTGATGGAATATTTCACTTTATTAATCAATCATCAAGACAAAGAGTGTGTTTCAAGAATGATGCAAACCAATCCAGTGGCAGAGATTGGGGGAGGGAGAGGTCTCTGAGTGGAGTGGGTGAATCTATATAAATATTTTTAAGTGTTTGTGTGTTTGTTTGTGCGTTTGTACGTTATTCTTTCACGGCTGAACCGTAGCACCTAGTGGCCTGAAATGTTGGGTGTGGGTAGTACGGAATCTGGGCAAGGTTTTAAGCTACCAAACGTTGTCCTTGACATCCATTTTGAGGCCACCAAAGGCCGCTATAAAGTGTATAATGGGACGTCGGGGTCAGGCACTGCAACCGTCGCCCCCAAGCAACAGGTAACCACCACCATGCTAATAACTCCATAGCTTTTGAATGTCCAAAACGTCCCAAAACCACCACCGGGAAAAGCTCACCCAGCCAGACAGCATTGGGTATACCCTTCCCTGCCTCCCCGAATCACTTTCCACACAATTTTTCTTTATGATTTCATATCCTTAAGACAAGTTGAGAATTTCAAGTGGAAGTTCCTTTTTACATCAATTTGCAAACGCTTTCCCCTCGTTTGTGGACTTTAAAAAAATAAATAATTGAATGATCGTACTCAAAATGATTACATTTGTTGCGGGTCTAACAGGTCATGCCTTCTGTGCTGTCCAGAACGGATACAGCCTTCTGCACTGTGCTGTGCGGCAAGGGCATCTAAAAATCATTCAGTACATCGTTGACGACCTTTTCTCTTTGAAGCCAAAAGATGTCACAAAGGTATGCCATGTATGTTCTGTCTGGCTGTGTCAATAAACTGTTCGTGATCAGATGATGATAAATATATAAAATGACCGTTTTTACAGCCATTTTTCCCTGCTGTGCAGGGGTTGGGCTTTTTCTTGAGGCAATGTTTTATGGCCGGATGCCCTTCCTGACGCCAACCCTGGTCGCCTCTTACGACACACAGGGATATGGTACACCTATTCTAAACCAGGGCATACACCGGGACCAGTACACTGGTACTCATTTCACCAACCTCGGAAGGATGACAGGCTGAGTCAACCCCCTGGTGTTAATTCAGCAGCCAACGGGGCTTGAACTCAGGACCCTGGGATCCCAAGCCACCACCCTAACCACTAAGCCAACACCAGGCTTAGTGATCAGATGATGCATTCTATTTTTTAGTTTGCGGTAACTTGAATCTTAATATTGAATCTACAGGATACCCAATCAAATTTGGCTTCCTAACTGCTGGAACCCTAAACTACCAATCCAGAAAACTTTCTGAGGATCTTAATTTGGAGCATTTAGCAGATTTCATATTGAGGGAGTATAATTGAAAGAAAGCTCAACAAATGAAGCTCCTGTCTCATGATAGGGAGCCCTAAATTTTAACGGAGTTGTTGGCATGACATTTTACAATTTCCATGATTTTTATTACTCAGCAGCTGAAGGCGCCAGAAGCATTATGACTTTGGGTTGTCCATCCGTCCGGCCAGGCCTGCATGCGTAGCAGATTTTCATTACCGCAATAACTTGTTAACTGCTGAAGAGATTTTGACCAAACCAGGTAAAAGTATGTACTATGATGCAAATATGAACTGGTTAGATTTTGGGTTCAACAGGTTAAAGGTCTATGGTCATGTGACCTTCAATGGAAAATCTTTGTTACCATAATAACTTGTGAACCACAGAAGGGATTTCAACCAAACTTGGCACAAGTATGCACCGCGATACAAAGATGAACTGATTCAATTTTGGGTTCAACAGGTTAAAGATCATGTGTCCTTTGAAAATCAATTTGCAGATCATAATTTGAGTTAGAAGCATGTGACATTCTGTCTCTCCTCTCCTCTCCTCTCTTCTCTTCTCTTCTCTCTCGCTCTCTCTCTCTCTCCACAGCTGTTGTTCAGTCTCTGGTGGTACGTGTGGAGCTTATGTTGCTTGTCCTTTCTCTCTTCTTATTGTCTAAATGTTTTGGTTTTCGTTTCTATTTACCCCCCTTTCTCCTTGGTTTGTGTTATCTATCGAGCGAGAGAGAAAGACAGCGCACACGGTGGGTGGTGTTCAGGTGTTTTTCAGAACCTCCCGGTTTTGAGGCCTGTGTTCCATCTGACGTGTTTGCTAGTTTTAGCCAACGCTTTTTGGCTGCCTTAAATGATTCTTGGACCTCGTCCATATTATTATTATTTTTATTTTTCCTCCACCTGCTAGCGCCACTTGTGGGAGGTTTCTTTTGTTGATTTAAACTCTTTTCTTCTGTTAAAATTACTTTTAGCGATGGCAAACATTCATTTGAATCATAGCATGTACGAGTCACTTACTCATAAGCATGGCCTTGTGTGCGATCCCCCGAGGGAGGTAAAGATTGAGGATGCACTACTGGCAATCGGAAAGATCGTTGGTTTACATAACATCCATGCAGCCTCTCGAAGAACAAGAAGGTCGTTGTGTTCGTCTCTGAGGTGCACATGGTAACCTCCATTGTGGAGCAATGCCTTGCCGTACACCCCAACCTGTTTCTCCTTGTTTCCCCATTAGATACACCTGTGGTTAAGGTGAACGTGTCTAATGCTCCACTTCTCATTCGGAATGATGACTTGTGTGCTCAAGTTCAGTACGATCGTATCAAAAATCATGATGGTGCCGATACACTCAGGAAGTGGAGAATTTAAACACGTGATGACTTTTAAAACACACGTGATGATAAAAAAAAACACTTACTGTACATGATATTGCCTGAAAATGAGCAAAAGTTAAACGTCGTTTTACATGCAAGAATTAATGGTCATGTATATAGAATGTATGCCTCCACAGATGTCATGGCATGTCATCATTGTGGAGAGTACGGTCATGTGAAGAACTCCTGTCCCGGTTTGATGAGATCATCAGAAAATCAAGGACAGGAGATTGTAGATCCCCCCTCCCCACATCATGGGGTGGGTGAAAGTGGAGAATTCTCTTCACCACCTGTTCGGGGGCGGGAAGCAACAGACCCTGCTCTCCCCCCCCCCACACTTACTGGGGGGGGGGCGGTGAAATGGTAGAACCCACCCCACCACATATTGGTGAGCGGCAAACAGTAGGACCCTCCTCTCTACCTTCTAATGTACCAGAAGTGGTTGGTCCGTCGACCTACACTGCACAGGACTGTACTGATGACGACATGGAAGGGTTTGTGACAGTATCTCATAACCAGAGTTGGTGTCAAAGACACCCAATGCTCGCCTGTTTATACATTTATCGTTTTTAAAAGACTAGTCTAATAATTAATATTTTTTATAACGCATTGCAGTGAAGTCTGATCCAAATAATTTTAAAGCAATAAATGTATTTGTATATTGTAATCAGCAACAAGAGCACAAGTGAGCACAATATACGCCCAAACAAGTAGGTATATACAGAATTGTGCTACGACATGGAAAACAGCATCCTGGTTGCCATGGCAACCACTTTAGATGACGAGCGTATGTCACGACACACTGTCTCCACAGTCTGTACCTATGTACCAAATATGAAACGTGAAAGTTGAAAACTTTGGGAGTTAGAGTGCGGACAGGAACGGACGGACGGACGACTGGTATCACATAATACGCCCCGATATATATATATATATATATATATATATATATATATATATATATATATATATATATATATATATATATATATATATATATATATATATATCGGGTGTATAAAAGATAGTGTGATAGATAAAAACATTAGAAAGGAAAAATAACTTGCACCAAAAACTTTAACATTTTCACGCTCATGCTCACGCCGGGGGTATCGCTATAGCTCTCTGTTCTTCGAACAGGCGAGCTAAAAGAGGGCAAAAACGTTCTTGTGCTGTCGTCAATGAGACAACGACAACACAAAGTAAGATACTCGTTGTGTCAGATGTGCTGAGCTTGCAAGATGCATCTCACATAGAGAATCCCTCTGCGGGACTGGGAATTGAACCAGAACCGATTATAACTCTGACTAATTCATTTGCACCTCTCACTGAATTGCACCCAATACTCGACAGTGGTGGGATTGTACAAAATCCCAAATTCGGATTTTCTGTCAACAATATTACTCACATGCCACCAGTATTAATGTATCTGGGTTGATAAGTGCTCTCAAAGCAGATGTACTGAAATGTGAACAAGTAGCTGGAACATCCAGTAGAAGTGATCACTATCAGCAGTTGGTGGAAAAAAGACTCTACTGGCTGAACTAGTCAATGAGCGTGTGGCTGGAGCAATGGTTCATCTTCGGATGAGCAGAATTCAACTGGAGACTCCAAATAAGGAATTCTTCAACCTTGAGAAGGCCATCAAGACCTCTCGGCAGATTCACAGTTTACACTCTTCTTACGGTGTTCTGACTTTCCAGAGTGACATTAAACACTCAATGCAGGATTTCTACTGAAATCTATTTACACCAAGAACTGTGGACAAAATGATAATAAATGAGGTGATTGAACTTCTCCCATCCCTTTCTTAAGAACAGCAACAGCAACTCGAATGTGACATTTCGTTTGAGGAGCTCACTGCGGCATCAAAACTGCGTGAGGACGGCAAAGCCCCCGGACTTGATGGAATTCCTGCTGAATTCTACAAAGCTTTTTGGGATATTCTGGGTCCTGCTCTAATGGAGACCCTGCTTGAAAGCCCAGATCAGGGTGAATTGCCTCTGAGCTGCAGGAGAGCAGTTTTGTGTCTCTTCCCAAAGAAAGGGGATTTGCAGCAGATTACAAACTGGTGGCCTATGCCATTGTTAAACACTGATTATAAGATTGTGTCAAAAGTGCTTGCAATGCGTCTAAAAAAATGTCATCTCTCTCTTGATTGGAAATGACCAAACGTATTGCATACTTGAACGATCCATCTATGACAGTATTTTTTTGGTCATAGATTTAATTGCCATCGGTCAAACCATGCTTCATGGTTTTAGGTTGTTACTCCTGGATCAGGAAAAAGCTTTTGACAGTGTGGATCATTCTTTCTTATTTGCAGTTCTGACTAGAGCAGGTTTTGGGGAAAAAATTCATATCTTGCATAAAACATTTGTACAGAAATGCATCATGCCTGCTGAAAGTAAATAATAGTTTGTGTCATCTCTTTCCTTTTCAGCGTGGTATCCATCAGGGTTGTCCACTGTCAGGCATGTTGTACACACTATCCGTTGAACCCCAACTGGCTCTCCTTCACACCTCATTGTCTGGGTTATCCTTGTCAAACAGTCCGAACATTGTTACTTCAGCTTATGCAGATAACCTGTGTGTTGTGGTCAAAAACCCAAAAGATGTCAGTGAGCTATCCCATTGTCTTGCCAAATTTGAACTTTCCTCATCAGCTAGAGTAAATTGGAACAAGAGTGTAGCTCTTTGGATACACCCAAATACACTCCCCTCATCACACTCCTCATGTGCACTTCTCCCAACTCTTCCAGGAGGAATGTTATGGAAAACGGATGGGGTTAAATACTTAGGAATCCATTTTGGAACTATGTGCTGCATGCAAAGGAATTGGGATGAGTTCATAGATAACATTAAGCAGAAACTATCAAGGTGGAAAGGAATGCTCCAGTTCTTGTCACTTAAGGCATGGGTAACAATCATAAATAACCTGATGCTTCCAACCGTATGGCACAAGGTCATCGCACTCCAGCACCCTCAAGCGATGATTACAAGCATTCAGAAGGGTCTGTTTGATTTTTTTCTGGGGAGGCCACCACTGGCTCAAGCCAGATGTATTGTGCAGGCCACGAATGTCTGGTAGCCAAAACTTGGTGCACATCCCTCGTTGAATAATGGCTTTTCGACTCATGGCAATAAAACGTATACTATATGGTGAAGTAGTGTCCTGGCATCCTCTCACTAATACCTTGCTTCGGCAAACAGGTGGATTGGACTATGACCGGGAACTCTTCCTCATGGATCGAAGCAGGTTGAGAGAGCTCGGCTCCCTGCATTTCATCAATCTCTTCTGAATGCTTGGCAAGCTCTTGAAGTGCAGCGGCTTGAGATCTCCGATGATGCCAGGAAATTTGTGCATGAGCCACTATACCAAAACTTATTATTCACTGGAATATCTACCAGCCGGTCTTTCATAAAGTATTTTACAAATAGTGGAATAAATAGAGTGTGAGATCTTATGGAGTCTTCCTTGAAACGATGGTTGTCTGCTGGCTCAGTTTCTAAAAAAATTGGATTGCATTCAATGAGAGTAGTGGGTGAGGTCATGAGGATAGTAACCCAGACTTTTTTACATTTAAATATTGGGTGGAATGGTGTAAGTGAAAAACTGGATTTTCACCTAAACTTTCCTGAACTTTCAATCACTGCCCAAAAACACCATGACGTGTTCTCTTCAAACAGTGACGAGTCTGGTGTGTTCCATGTCATGGAGAAAAAAACAATATATGGAATTTGTCGAGAAGTGTGTTTACAAGGCTGTACGGCACCGTTAAGAAACCAATGGAAAGACTTTACATGCAGGAGCTTTCCTTACTCCCAATTGGAAGGTGATGTATCGATCTCCGACCGTTGGTCGCACAGGAGACTTAAATTGGAGACTGGTCCATCAAGCCCTGGCCCCACAGGTTTTACTACAGAAGTTTAACTCCTCTGTGTCTAACTCATGCCCCTTTTGTAAGAGTATCGAAAATCTGAATCGTGCATTTATTGAATGCAAGAGGTTGTCATCTCTGTTTCTGCACCTGAGTCGCATTTTTTGTAAATTTAAAATTGTTTTTTCCTTTCCAATCTTTATTTATGGGCTTGCTCTGAACACTGGAAACAAATCTGTGTTTTTACTTTTGAATTTTTTAATTGGAATTGGTAAGCTTGCTATTTATAAGATCAGAAAAGCCAGATTGGTGAATAAGAAAAAATGAAAATGCACTTTTTTGTTTCAAAAGCATGGTGTCTGCTCGTATAAAACTAGAACATGCATATCATCTAAGCATGGGTAGTCTTCCTGGGTTTGAAGACATGGTGTAATGTAATGTTGTTTTTTTAACCTCCGCCATCGAAGATGGACGGAGGTTACTGTTTTCACCCCTGTCTTTGTTTGTTTGTTTGTTTGTGAACAGTATTACGGAAAAACTCCTGGATGGATTTCGACGAAACTTGGTGGGGGGATTAGGTATGGTCCAAGGATCATGCCATTAGATTTTGGATTTGGTCCAAAGTCCAATATGGCCGCTATGGCAGCAATTTTGAAAAAAATATTTAAAATTTTGTTTTTGCATTTCTACAAGTGATTTCCAACCAAAAAAAAAATTCTTAGAGAAAAAAACCCCAGAAATTTTGCAACTTTTTTTCAAAAAAATTTCGATTTTTTTTTTTTTTTGGCATTTCTACATGCGCATCGATCTAGTTTAGTTTATTCAATCGTGGTTCAGTAGAGTCTGATCCGTTTTGACCTACAATGAATAGGATATCAGGTTCACTTAAGTGACCCAGCAGTATTGGCGGCGGAGGTTTTGCACTCTACCGAGTGCTCTCCCTCTAGTTTTTGTAAATGTATTGAGAAGGAAATTCACATTTCTTTGTGAAGTTGGAACAATATTATTGATCTTTGAACTTTCATTGTTTATCTGACCCAGCTTGAGAAACTGTACTGAAGAAATGGCACTTGATTCTCATGTATTGATGCTTTTATGAACCTCAGGCAAATGGTGCCTCAATAATTTTTCTTTGTTTAAACTTGCCTTGCGAAATGTTTTATACTTTGAATATACTTGTGAAAACGCTGGCGTACGCTGAACGATTGATGGTTTTTTTTTCCAGTTTTGGGCGTATTCATAACGAGTTGGACGTATGCATAACGTATTAGTAACGTACACAGAACGTTTCGATAGCATATAGATAGCTTATAGCAACGAATGCTTAGAATGTTGTTGGCGTTCACAACCTATGCCCAACGATCGTCTAGCGTATGCATAGCGCGGCAGCGTATCGCCGACGATCATGTGGCATAGCCTATTAAAAGGCTGCCGCTCGGCGATTCAAATCATAACCGCAATCGACATCGAAGTGTCAAGCTGCTGTCACACTTTGACGTTTTAGCCAGCGTATGCAGACGTATGAAAAAATTGCCGAATATGCTGGCACACATCGAATACGTTATGGGTACGTTTTGTATATGTTAAGAGCACGCTGAAGCACGCTGAAGCACGCTGGCATACGTCATAGTACGCCGAGTACGTCGACAAATTTTAAGTATGCTGAAAATTTTTCGACGTATGCCAGCGTATGACGCACACGTTCCACATACGCTGGCCATAAGTTGTAGGCACGTTATGCGATCGTTGACACACGTCGCCGCACGTTACTTGTAAGTTACTCATAAGTCGAAACACGTCGAGGTAATGTTCAGCGTATCCGAAACTTATTTCTAACATAGGAGTAACGTGCTTTGAACCTTTGAGTAACGTATCTCCAATGCATATTGACGTATGTTGATGTATTTGACATCTTCTGGAAGACCACAGAACTTACTGAACGTGTTACTAACTTACAGCTACCGTATAATGGCGTATTGGCAGCGTTTAGGGGAATTGGTATATAAAAATGGGGTTCACACAGGAGGAACCCGTCAGTGTTCCAGACTCCATGGTTTTTTTCTTCTTCTTCTTCGACATGACGGTGATGTTGACACTTCGATTTCTAGTGCGGTTATGATTTAAATCGTTGAGCGGTAGCCTATTAATTATATTATATTACATTCGCACTAGAAATTGAAGTGTCAACATCACCGTCATACCGAAGAAAAAAAAACCAAAAAAAACCATGGAGTCTGGAACACTGACGCTAAACATTACCTCGACGTGTTTCGACTTATGAGTAACTTACAAGTAACATGTGTCGACGTGTGTCAACGATCGAGTAACGTGTCTACAACACGTTACTCATAGGTTATAAATAAGTTTCGGGTATGCTGAACATTACCTCGACGTGTTTCGACTTATGAGTAACTTACAAGTAACGTGTGTCGACGTGTGTCAATGATCGCGTAACGTGCCTACAACTTATGGCCAGCGTATGCGGAACGTGTGAGTCATACGCTGGCATATGTCGAAAAATTTTGAGCATGTTAAAATTTGTCGACGAGCTCGGCATACTGCGATGTATGCCAGAGTGCTTCAGTGTGCTTCAGCGTGCTCTTAACGTATACAAAACTTACCCATAATGTATTCGACGTGTGCCAGCATTTTAGACAAATTTTTTATACATCGGCATACGCTGGCTAAATCGTCAAGGTGTGACAGCGGCTTAACACGGGTGGAGGCATATCCAGACGTGTTCACATCAAATCTATTTTCTAGTTTTTTTCGTTTTATTTTTGCGATCCAACTGAAAAAAAGCTTTATAATGATGGCAAAGTTGTACAGAATATTATAATTACATGTTGCGTGAGTTCTATTTTGGGCATCTTTGCTTACCCAGCCTCAAGGAACTATGCTAGAGTGCACCCTGAGCTCAAAAGGCAACTTTGTGTTTCAGGATGGTAAGACATCTTTCCTGTTGGCTGCTGAGTATGGACATGCAGACGTGTTGTCATTCCTAATGAACCACGGGTTAAAGCTGAGTGACGTCGACACGGTACTCTTCAACCTTTCATGTTGTTGCTGCTATGCTGTTTCTTGGTATTAATGCTTTTTAACTCATGAAAGAATGGATTCATGATGTACAACAATAGGATGAATGTGATGTCAATATAAACGTTAGGGCAATTTAAATTCACCTCATTTTTTTGGTTTGGTTGAGCACTTATTTGAGAAGGGGATATTTTGAGATAACTTCATTTTGAGAGAGAGCAATGACTATATTGGTTTACGTTCATGATATTATGGATATTAATAAAAATGGAGGCCCATCATGTGAGAGATCTTGACAGAGCGTCGGGGGTGTTCACTAATCAAGAAACGTTTTAAGGCTTGAACGGATCCTTATCAGATTGCCAAGTCAAGAAATGCACTAAACCACAGGATACTCGACCGAAGGTGGCAGGACTTTGGAAATTGTTCACTGAGCTGGTGATCGCTCGCCTACTTTTTCAGACACCACGGGACCTTTAATGTCCACCAACTAATGCCAGCAGATGGGACGTCCGGTTCAACGTACATCCCATTCCGATGGATGGCACGAACATCAATGCCTCCTCGCCCTGCATGTGAAACAGCAGGATGACAGTTTATAACTGGGTCGAGATTCTAAGCCAGGCAAGACATGAGCTTAGAGGTGAGTGTGTGTACCTCTTAGCTACCCTGCCTGTCCTTATATAGATATTACTGTAAAAAAAATTTTTTTAACTTTTTTTTTTTTTTAAGACGTAAAATGTTCTTTTTTTTCTTAAAACAACAAAAGTTGAAAAAATCATTTACGGTAATATCTATACAAGGACAATCATGGTAGCTAAGAGGTACACACTTTTCAAAAAAAAAAAGCAAAATGTAAAATGTATCGGACATAAATCTCAGAGGCATGCACTAGGTGTCCGCTCTGAGTTTGAGAGGTCAGTGGCTCGAACCTGATCTCGGCTTGATGCTTGTTTGATGCTCAACACTACAAAAAGGGTAAAGCAAGGACAAATGACTATAGATTAGTAACCATTGTGTAGGCTTGATGGACCAATATTATTATCCTAATTTTCCAGTAAATGGTTTCTCGTGTTTGGAGAACTAATTGAGGTTGTAATACATTGAACACCAATGATTGCTTATCCGTCAAGCAATAAACTCAACACAATATGATGAACCGCATTGTGCGATTGTTCAAGAAGAGAACATAAAATTCGGGAATAGATGAAACCAAAACTTAAAACTGTTGTCTCTTAACGTTTCTTGTGACATTCTGAAAGGTGTGTTATCATTCGTCTTTTCATTACTAAATTTAAACAAAAAGATTACATTTCCTTGTCAACTCTAATAAAACTTAACCCCCCCCCCCACCCCCTTCGGTTCCATTTGAATGTATTAAATAATAAACTAGAGGGTTCATAGAATGCGATACCCCACGCAGTGTTTAAGTGCATACTTCAACTTAAATAAAATAAAGATTGTAAAAGTCATATAAAGAAATTAATTCTGGAATTTACCATCATCACACCTTGAATAGGGCCTACCGGCATGGAAGCTGTTTCTTCAGCGGATAGAAAGATAGTCGGGCAGGTTCAGTGAAGTGCTAGGAGGATGGTAAGATGTCAAGCACAGTTCTCATATGAAGACACCTTATCGAACCTACACCTCTTCTCACTACATTACAGAAAAATTAGAGATTTGATCACTCTTAGATCACTTAGAGAGAGAGATCACCCACCGGATCCTGCATGGAAAACTCCAACTTTCATTTGAAGAACCACCTTGTCTCAGTCGGGATGACCGCCTTCGTGGTCGCTCCTGGAAACTGACCAAGCCTGCGGCCCACTGAAAGAGGAGAGCAGTCTTCTATACTCATCGACTGGTTAACGTGTAGAACGGAATCATTGAAGACGCTGTTCAATCACTGTCTGTCAGTACATTTATAAAGAGTTAGACAGGCTGCTGTTTCAACAAGGATAGGACCACATCGGGCACTGTCCTCCTGTCATACTTTCCTACTTGACCTGACCTGTTTTACATAATGTCAATCACACCACCTTATCCAACACATTACATTAGTCCTTTGTGGCTGTTATTTGTGTCCTTTATATAACTTCCTTAAAAACAGTATATTTCCTGTTTGGATTGATTTTCAATTTTGGTTGACTGCCAGATAGCCAGACAGGGTAAAAAATATGAGCACGTGTTATTGAAGCTCACCTGGATCAGGAGCAACAGTCACTAAAACTCCAATGCAGACCCTCTGAGACCTTGATTTTTATTTTTTTTATGCCGTGAACAAACATTGGTACATCATGGGTGATGAAGGTTGTGGTCAAGTTTCATCGAAATCGTGTGTGTGGTTTCGGAAAAGAGAGCAAATACCTATTTCGGGGATTAACCCCCCCCCACCCACCCCCACCCGTAGACCCCTTTAATGAGCGCAGATTTTGATGTCGTCGACATACTTTGGTACATCCCGGGTGATGAAGGTTGTGGTCAAGTTTCATTGAAATTGTGTGTTTGGTTAAAGCGATAATGACTGAAGTGACTTGCTCACTCACTCGGTCACTCACTGACTCACGTGCGGACACTGCTCGATCTGACTAAAGTTCAGGTGAGCTAAAAAAAAATGACTTCACTCCTCTGCGCATGTGCGAGCGAGACGAATTCAGAGAAAACGAAACGCAGGTTCGTTTTCCGATTTGCGTTCAAAATATAACTTTCCATTTAAGTAAGTTGTTCCTCGATCATAAACTGACGTTTGTAGGCAGACAGACAGACAGACAGACAGACATGAACCAATAATATTTAACCCCTGTTTTCGCTTCATGTGCATGGAGTAATGAATCACTGCATTGTGTTTGTTCACGTTTACATTTGCAAGCAGAATGTACCACCTTACAATGTGTTTCCTGCTGTACGTGTATCCATGTATTGCAGGCAGGAAACACCATTCTACATCTGGCAGCTAAGGGTGGTTATTCTCATGTCATGCAAGAATTGTTTTTCCCAGACGAAGAAAGTGAACAACAAAGGATTACAAAGAAATTGATAGACACCAAGAATGAGGTTGGTTTTGCTTACAATGTGCACATTACAATGGAATCATGATACATATTAAGCATCATCTTTGTATGTTAAGTCGCCATCTATTTATTACGTTGGCAAATATGGTGGAAATTTTCTCTCCCATCTTCCCACAACTGCACCATGTATGCACTGGTTTGCATCTCTCTCCCTGTCCCCCCCCCCCCCCATTCCCATTATCTATTCTACAAAGTATGCATTGGACTTTATTTTTCAGTGATCATCTTAATGAAAATCTCCAATGAGATTTGATAGAAATCTGATTATAATTTCATCACTTCATAGGAATTTTTGTAACGGTTCATGCCACACAGTTAGAGCATCTTCTTTGATTTGTGAAGGTTTTAGAGGCCAAATAGAGAGTACTGCATTTATTTTTCAAATAACAGAGTGCAGTACAGTACTTTAGTCTGTCAGTGGAAAATTATTCAAAAAAAGCAATTGATAAAACAAAACCTTTTGTTGGACAACATATCATTTCGTATCGTCACACATCCGTGAATGAACTGTAGCAATAAAATAATTAAATGGTGGAGTGTCAAATAGATGCATGGACACAAACGTAACCCTAATACCCATCAACACTTTGCTCACCAAATGCATTGGTGGCTGTCATTCTGTCAGCAATACCCACAATACCACAATTGTGTGTGTGTGTGTGTGTGTGTGTGTGTGTGTGTGTGTGTGTGTGTGTGTGTGTGTGTGTGTGTGTGTGTGTGTGTGTGTGTGTGTGTGTGTGTGTGTCATTGGTTGTTATCTCCATTTTGGGGTTTTAGAAGATGGAACAAAGTCCTCCCAGTATACAAAGTATCCACCTTCTCTTCGGAAATGCTGGGTTCCCACTGTCGTGCGATCCGTTATGAACGCCACGATTGGCCATTCGTAGCTGATCATGGAATTTCTCTGAAAGTCTGTTCCCACTATCACGATGCGCGACACGATTGAAATCGTGGTCTCACAGAGCGTGGTGTTTGTCTTGTCCAAGATCGATCCCGATCACCACGATTAGGAAGCATGATTAGATGCGATCTGTCGCGCTTTGTCACGATGCAATACGATCTGATACGATGATCCCGATTGACAATTGATCGTGTCGATCGTTGAAACATTTTGAACCGTTCAAAAATGTTCTACGAATAACACGATTGCCACGACTGACCTCAAGATCTGATAAGATCTGATAGGATCACCACGATTAGTCCACGATTAAGACCACGATTTCAATCGTGCGCGCATCGTGATCGTGGGAACCTAGCATAAGGGATCGCAGTTCCTGGGCCAAGTTGTTCAACTTTTCTTCTCAGTTTTGTTCCAAGGGCTATTTTCAGGATGGTCACTGAATCCCGGGCTGCCTCCAATTGTACTTCATTTGTTGTAATATTCCTGATGATGGTTTTCAAAATCTCAGTGAAGTTCTTCTTTATTATTCCTGTTGCTCCAATTATCACCAGTGGTGTAATTTTGATGCTCTTCAGCTTCCACGATCTCTTGATCTCATTTTTGAGGTCCTGGTATTTGGTCATTTTCTTGATTTCAGCATTATTTAATCCAAAATCGCTGGGTACTGATATTCTGTCTTTTCCTTTTTGTTCCTGCGAACAACGTCTGGTCACAAGGTTTTGTTTTCTGTGTTGATGCTCAATAGGATCATTAGGTGGTGAGCAAGCATGACGTCCTTATTTTCAATGATTGCTCTTGGTTCATGGTTCCATGAGTTTTCTGATACTGGGAGATTGAAATTTTCCTGGTGTGCTAATGAATCACTTTGCACACTTTGTTGTGCCATTGTGTGTAACGTTGTTCTGATAGTTTTTTGCATCCCAAAAGCAGGTGACTTGTACTTTCTGTTTGTCTTGCAGAACCTACACTTGTCTGTCTGGCTCAGTCCCACCATCTTTTTAAATACATTGGTGTTGTGTCCTTGATCTTGAGCATTTATTATTATTCGTTCTCCGTCCCAATTGAGCTGACCTCTTCTTAGCCATTCCAATGAGCCTTTTTATCGATCCCAACTCGGTTCAATACATTTTTCTGTATTTTCCTGCTCTTTTGTCATTCTCCCAGTTGTTGGTGTATATTTGTTGATATTTCTTGTTAGAAATTTATTTTGTCTTTTTTTACAATTGTTCGGGCTGTGTTTGTTGTTTCATTTTCCTATGCAGTGTCTTCTATTCGCACCTATTTTTGGAAATTCCTTGCAGCATGAGTTAGGGATACCTTTTCAGGTTTGTTGTGCTCATGTTTGTTTACAAATTGAATGCGATAGTCTGTTGAGCATTTCACATCCTCAGCTAGTCCTACACTCGTCGCCCTGTGCACCTGGTTGTGTTCCATCAAGCCACTCCCTCCCTATCGTCTCAGCAGGTACATTTTCGGGATGCACTGGTTTTCGTAGAACATTTTGTGGATGGTAAGGAGTTTTCTTGTTTTGATGTCTAAGTTATTGATTTCTGATTGGGGCCAGTTTACTATTCCACAGCTGTGTTGGAACACTGGTATTGTGAGTTGGTTTATGGCTTTGATTTTGTTTCGCAGAGAAAGGTATGTTTTCAGGATCTGCTTTGTTCTATGCAGGTATTCTTTGGTAATTGTTTTGCGCATTTGCTTATGACATATTTGGTGGTTCTCTTCTACTCCGAGCTACTTGCATGATGCTTTGTTTTCTAATCCCTGTATTAATTGCTGTATTTAGGTCATTTTTATGTTGTCCATTTTTGTTGGTCGACCTTGTATGAATGTGCACTTGGCACACTTAACTAGTTCAAATTCAATTTGAATGTCATCGAAGTACCATTTCATTAATTTCAGTTGTTCTGCCAATTTGTTGTTGTTCAGCGCGAAGAGTTTAAAATCATCCATGTACGGTAGATATCACCTTTCTTGTCTCTCGTATTAGACATTAGGGTGTATCCATGTCCTTGCTCATTAATGAGGTAGCTCAGTGGGTCCAGGAAAAACAGGAGGGGCAAAAGGCTATCATCCAGGAAGATCTCATGATGTATCTTCACTCGTGGTATTTTGATCTTTCTTCCAGAGTGCTGCAATATCCATGTGGTATTCCATAGCTCCATTGCTTTCTCAATCAGTTTGATTATTTGGGGATTGATCTTGTACAATTGCATGCGTTTTATCATCCATGAATATGGAACACTATCAAAAACTTTGTTATTTTCTATCCAGGCTGTGGACAAATTAGTTCTTCTGGTTTTACACTTTTCGAATATGGCCTTTTTTAGTATTAGGTGGTCTATTGTTCTGCACCATCCTTTTTTACATCCCTTCTATTCTGCCTCTAGGCCTCCACGTTGTGTTTGGTGGTGGTACATTCGTTCTGTGAAGATTCCCATCAGTATTCCCAACACTTTACCAACATCAGTATGTTGTTGGTAGACATGGTATTGGTCTACACTTGTGAGATAGTTGGGTTTCTTCAGATTTGGGTTGAGGAAGATGTTTCCTTCTGTGAGCCACTCATCCATTACCTCCTCCCTGGGGAGAAGTTCATTGAATACATGTATGTAGTGATTATGGAGAGCATCGAGTTACTTCAGTGAGAAGTTTGGAATTCCATCTGAGCCTGGGCTTTTAAGGTTTGGCATTTTTGCTCGTTTTGAATTTTTTTTCCGAATCAAATATCACTAGGGGCATTTTCTTTGGGTGTTGCTTTTTATTTTCCAAGTTTGGGAACCACCCCCCACACCACCCCCTCTCCTCTTTGTTGTGTTATTTGTGTCTTCATCAATTCCATTGCAAAAAAATTCAAGTTTATCTTTCGGGGTGAGATTTGATAGATTTTGCTTTTGTTTCCCTCATTTGTGGTGGAATATTTTCGGGTTATATTCAAACATGTGGTTTTGTTTTCTCCCTTTGTTGATGTCATTATAGTTTTTATCTTCATTGCTTTCATTTCTATTTTCAGTTTGTTTTCAGCATCCTTGGTTCTCTTGGTGTGTGCGTGTGCGCACGCGTGTGTCATGTGCATGTCACATTATATTTTAAAGGGTTCCCTGCCATCATAGAAGAATAAATATGGTACCAGTGGGGAGCTAATAATCTATTTGCTTGGAACAAAAAATTCAAAGTTGTAAAACGTTATGTCCTTTTAATCATCCAAATGCCTTTTAGCAGGACTTGGAGCTTACTGAAGTGGTTCCGATAGCAGACACGGAAGGAGAATAGAAAGTTATAACCTACATCGTAATACTTCTCGAAGTAAAAGAAAAATATATCAAAGCACTAGAACGTCACTTGGTAGATGACACACCTCCAGGCTGAACAGGTTGTGTTGAAATGGTAAAATAAAAATTCTGCATGCCTGGTGTTGGCTTCGTGGTTTGGGGGGTGAACTTGGGATCCTCGGGTCCTGAGTTCAAATTCTGCTTGGCTGTTGAATTAATACCAGGTGGGGTTGACTCAGCCTGTCATCCTTCTGAGGTCGGCAAAATAAGTACCAGCTTGCTGGTATCCTGCATTGGAGTGGTGATGCTTCTGCTTCTAGGTTTGGAGCGACAGCAGGGTCTCTCAGGGCTCTCTGCTGACTTTCTCAAAGCTATGTTTCCGGACGTTATTTGTCCCATTTTAACTGTTTATTTTCTCACTTACATGTTTCTGTGTGTTTCTAGTTCGGTTTTATTTCAAAAATCGTGCTATTTTGTGAGTTTTCATCGACCTTGTCTGATCGGGTTCCTTCAGGCCTACCCATCCTTCCCCTCTCGGTGTAAGATCGTTTTTACTTGTATTCTCTCCCTATTACCTTCAATTCCTATTTTCCCCACTTTCCCAATGCCCCCAACCCTCCCAAAAAAACACTTAAATCCCCAAAAAAAACAAAACAAACAAAAAAAAAACTACCTTTCTCCTTGCATACCTACGAATCCCGGAATAAACTCTCTCACTCTGTTCAATCCCATCCTTCCTTCCAGGCCTTCAAAACAGCTGTTCACCACCACCTCTTATCATCCCCCATCCAAATCCTCGATCTTTTCTACCCCCGTTAATCCACCCCAAACCAACCTCTTTAAAATTCCCTGCTTTCCTTCCTGAAAGTCCTTGTAATGTCCATCTTGTATACCCCATGTTCCCCGCCCCATCCCGCTCCCTTCCACAGATCTCCTAATGTCTCTGTTCCCCACTGTTTTGTCCTTCCCTCTCTGGCCTCTCTTGTCTCATGCCCCCGTTGCTGTGCGCTGTGTGTTAGCTCTCATATGAGCCTCGACAAGGTATACAAAAAAACCTGTCCAGAATGTGTCCAATGGCCCAGGAGACTGCTCAGATAGCACTGACGCTCTGTACAGAGTATGGTCCCAATGGATGGATGGATGGATGGATGGACACCTTCTGCAGTTCAAACTTGCCACAGTTCATGCAGTTTACAGATTACTTGCCTCAAGGCAGTCTAACTATATTGGGTAAACAATGTAATGTACTAACTTTCAACTGATAACACTTGGATTGCCTCTTGCATCCAACTTGAAATTATGTAGATTGATCCCTTTTGTGCCATGATTTTACATTTTGTTAATCTTTCTGACTGTGGTTTCTGTTCATTCTCTGCCATTCTATTGAAATATTGCTTACCCTCTTATACAACAAATGGCACAACATCAGGGGTTGTCATACAAAGGCATTGTGTTGATTTATATTTTATTGATTTTTGCAATGATGTTCTAACATGCCAGCAATGAATCTCCCCAGGGCTGATAACTGCTTTTGCCAACTGCCAGTGAAATTATTTGGTGTACTTGGAGATAATGGTACAACAGGTTTGATTAGACAAAGTGTAATGAGGGACTGTCTATGCATTCTGCATTCAAAATGACGGAGATTATTTTATGACCTCATAGTCACAGTGAACTTTAGAGGGACGCCCCAGGTTAGGGGTGACGGATGTAACCAAAAATAGTCTTCACATAGTAGTTGGTCGAGACAAATAAAAAGTTAATCTCACTGTCTCACCCTGTTGCTCCAGATGTATTTCCATGGTCAGCCACAATAGAAGACAGTCATTCTCTTGAACTTTTACACCTCACCTCTACACCTCTGCCAATCAAATCCTTTCCTTGAAAAATCGGAGTTACTCAATCTACAAAGCCTCCCCTATGGGCTGGCCATCTACAGCTGCTCTATCCAATGCTGTGGGCTTGCGCAACCAGCATCACGTCTGCATCGCCTGGATTTTAAAGCTCTAAGCATTATTGGAATGTTCGGCAACGAGGTCAAAGCACAAGTTCTGTTTCTTCACATCGCACGCAGGCTGGTAGTCTCTTTTTTTTATTTTTTAACTGCCTTTCCACTGATTCTATCTTCCTCTGCTCTCTCAGCCCTGTGACCCTCCCAAGCAACTCGAAGATATGCATGTTCTTCGATAAACCCCCTCCTGGTGAAACTTCACAAAAATCCAGGCTAACTGCACACCTGAACTCTTACGTTCTCAGCTCCTGCTTGTTGAAAGGCCATCCAGCAGTGTTCTCTCCTGTAAAGGCCCTGTCACACCTTGATGATTTAACCAGCGTATGCCTGACGTATACAAAATTTGCCTAAAACGCTGGCACACGTCGAATACGTTATGGGTAAGTTTGTATACGTTAAGAGCACGCTGGCATATGTCGTAGTACGCTGGCTTTTTTTCATAGTACGCTGGCATAAATCTTTGTATGCTGGCATACGTCGTAGTACGCCGAGGTGTTAGACAAATTTTCCATGCTTGAAATTTTTCGATGTATGCCAGTGTATGACTCACACGTTCCGCATAACGCTGGCCATAAGTTGTAGGTACGTTACGCGATCGTTGACACACGTTACTTGTAAGTTACTCATAAGTCAAAACACGTCGAAGTAATGTTTAGCGTACCCGAAACTTATTTCTAACCTATGAGTAACGTGTTGTAGACACGTTACGCGATCGTTGATACACGTCCACACACGTTTCTTGTAAGTTACTCATAAGTCAAAACACGTCAAGGTAATGGTTAGCGTCAGTGTTCCAGACTCCCTGTTTTGTTTTTTTTCTTCGGTATGACGGTGATGTTGACAGTTCAATTTCTAGTGTGGTTATAATATAATATAATTAATAGGCTGCCGCTCAACGATTTAAATCATAACCGCACTAGAAATCGAAGTGTCAACACCACCGTCATACCGAAGAAAAAAAAATAAAAATAAAAACCAGGGAGTCTGGAACACTGACACTAACCATTACCTCGACGCGTTTCGACTTATGAGTAACGTACAAGTAACGTGTGTCGACGTGTGTCAACGATCGCGTAGTGTGCCTATAACTTATGCTAGCATATGCGGAACGTGTTTCATACGTCGAGTACGTCGAGAAATTTTCAACATGCTGAAAATTTCTCGACGTACTCGGCGTATGACGACATATGCCAGAAAACTACGATGTATGCCAGCTTGTTATTAACGTATACAAAACTTACCCATAACGTATTCGACGTGTGCCAGCTTGGTTCGGCAAATTTTTCATACGTCAGCATACGCTAGCTAAAACGTCAAGGTGTGACAGCGGCTTCACACTTCGATGTCTAGTGCGGTTATGATTTGAATTGTCAAGCCGCAGCCTATTAATAGCCTGCGCCACGTGATCGTCGGCGATACGCTGCCGCGCTATGCATAAGTTAGACTATCCTTGGGCATAGGTTGTGAACGCCGACAACACGCTCAGCATTCGTTGGTATAAGTTATCTATATGTGATTGAAACGTTCAGTGTACGTTACTAATACGTTATGCATACGTCCAACACGTTATTCAACACCCAAAACTTTAAAAAACATCAATAGTTCAGCGTATGCCAGCGTTTTACATACATTTTGAGACCTTGCCATACGCTGGTTAAAACGTCAAGGTGTGACAGCCCCTTAAGACATTTTATTAAGCAGGCACCTCCATCTTGTGCCATCTCCAATGATTACCCACAACCTCTACTGACCCTTCCTACCCCAACCATTTTACATGTGGGTTGCAGTGTTTTCTCTCCTCCTCTCTTTTCCTCTTTTCCTGTTTGTTCTTTGCCTTGCTTTTGCATGATCCTCAACCTTGAAAAAAAAACCAAAAAAACAATCAAGGAAATATGCTGAGTGTGAGATTAAAAAAAAAACAAAAAAAAAAACAGGTTGGCTATGACAGGAGCTTGCTCCCTGACTTTGGCAGAACATAACAGAGTGGACATGAGATGGCAGGGTGTGCTTTTATATTAGCCATGTGTTTCAAGAAGAATTGGCAGAATCATTTGTCGTGCACATATTGGGGTGGTATACAAACCATTGTGCAACATTTGTGGCACGATTAACAAATTTAAAGGCAGGACTACAACACGGGACTTTTGAAATGATGTGTGAACGCCAAATGAGGCCTTTTGTGCACGGGCTGTGCGTTTACAGTCGTTTGGTTCTGCTCGACGGGCACTTTTAACCTGCCGTCGCTCACACAAAATCTGTGATTCAAATCGTCTTTTAAACATAATTTTCAGCATTTAGACTAAAGAGTGGCAACTTCAAAATGGTTGATTTATGATTGTTGTGTTCCTGAATGCAAATCGGACTCACGAAAATATCGGAACATGAGAAATATCCACGGAAGAGAGCAGACGGGTTCATACCATTTGCTGTTAATACAACACAGACACAGACACAGACACAGACACAGACACACACGCTTTTCCTTTAACCAATAGATGCAAAAATGTAGTTCAATTTCACTTTTGGCCCCAGGACCAAATAAAACACTTTTTTATCACCGCACTCACAGCCCATACAACCGATACTCAATCACCCCCTCCTCCCCTTCTCTCAAACATGAATAATAGTAAATATCAATATTTTTAACTTATCCTTTGTATCAACAACCCCCAAAATATGACCTTCCCATCGGTGTTAAGGAGCACGAAGGATTGGTTAGAACACGCACACCTTCAGACCTTCGGCCTTTCATGGCTGCACATGATCAGGAGTCTTTGCAGTACAGATTGTAAGGCATCAACTTTTTGGTTGAGTTGATCAAGGAAGTTCTCCAACTGTTTCATTGTGCAGAGAAGCCTGGTGTTGGCTTAGCAGTTAGGGTGGCTGACTTTGGATCTTAGGGTCCTGAGTTTGAGCCCTGTTAGCTGCTGAATTAACACCAGGGGATTGGCTCAGCCTGTCATCCTTCCGAGGTCAGCGAAATGAGTACCAGTGTGTACTGGTAAAGGGGCACAACATAAGCGACATAGTAGTGTCCCTAACCAATGATGCAACCAGCAGCCACAAGGCCACATACGAAAGTGTGTGTGTGTGTGTGTGTGTGTGTGTGTGTGTGTGTGTGTGTGTGTGTGTGTGTGTGTGTGTGTGTGTGTGTGTGTGTGTGTGTGTGTGTTGTGCAGAGGCACACCCCTTTCTCATAGGTACATTTACAAGTACTGTTAGCTTCTTTAAAAGTTTGTTTTGTGGTTTCATTTTGCAATCCTTATCTGTGAGGCATGAAATATGTCCAGACCACCCCAATATCCTTTGTTACTAGGGGTTTCTGCGCATGCACACCGAACAATCTCGCGTGGATTACATTATTTCGAAAGTCCCTCATTGGTGACAAACCCCCAGGGTAGTGTGGGGGGAACATCAGAGCCCTGGTTGTGCGTGAGTGCAAACGTGCTCATGCACATCCCTATATACACCAGACCACGCCGAACGCAAAACCGGATGGAGCAGACTATCGATAATGACGACGTGCTTGAAATGTATTGCTCCTTTTACTCCTCGTTTTCGCATGAGATTGGAAGACTATTGAAAAGAGAATAAAAATCCAAACCATGTGCTGGAGCAAAGGAGAAAACCAATGGGTCACTTGAAATATCACCTGAGACTCGACCTGCTCTCTTATTTGTTGCAAAATTGGTGTAGTACTCCATTGGCTCGGCTTTATTATATTTTGGTCTTATTTGAATGCTGTATCCAAAATGCCCTCACATAATGTCGAAATTGTATTTGTGTTATTGGCACTCACCTGTGGGAGGGATTTGGAAGAAGACCAAGCCCGTGACGCCATTGGCCTCGGGCACGTGGATGGGGCATTTTTCTGAGCCTGTGTATACAAGCAAGCCTAAACAGTGCAGAGTAGGCTACGAGGATGGGTTGAATGCACATAACATGGCTGTGATGACATACTAACCTGCTTTCTGTCTACATGGGTTGGGCAACTTGTACAATATGCCACTGTTTTTTTTTGTCTTTCTCGAGTTTTGAAGGAAAATACATTCGGCTTGTTGACGCACCGAGACCCGCAGCATATATGGAGCAGTGTGTTGAGAATGGTACATCGAATGAATACCTTCATCTTTCACCTTCGCTTTATTACGATTGCAATTGCTTAATTTAATTATTACATGAAATATACAGAGAGAATCGGGCTGACAGGATAGGCTAGAGGTATGCACACTTGCAGGGCCGGATTTAGGGGTAGGTAACCCAGGTGACCACCGAGGGTGCCAGGCTCAGGGGGGGAGGGGGGGCGCCGACTGCCGGGCTTGGGGTATGTCTTCGACGAAACAAGGAACTTTGAGGTAGGAGGAGGCCATTTGACCCATCATGCCGGCGCAACACCAACACCAAATGAAACAATAACAATATGTTTCCAAGCAATTCATTCATTGCTTGGAAGCTTAATAAATCCGTCAAGCTTACGACTTAATTTAATTGTGGGTATGGGAAGAGGAGGGGATGAGAAAAGTATAGCAGACTCAGGGATGCCATAAAGGTATTAAAAAAGACAATAAAGCTACCTAAAAGTCCTTCCAACATCCCCATACCCCTCTATCTCCATAACTTTCAGGTACCTATCTAGTTCTAATTTAAACCCATCTACTGTTTCTGCTGCCACGACCTTTCCAGGGAGACCATTCCATGCATTCACTACTCTCTGAGTGAAAGTCCTCTGCCTTACTACCATCTTAACTCTCCTCTTATTTACTCTCAGGCTATGGCCTCTGGTCCTATCATTGTCGACTCTGGTGTTCAGAACTCTTCTGCACTTATTTTATCAACACCCTTAATTAGTGATGGACTGGGACTAAAAAAACCAGCCCAGGCATTTGTATGCACACCGGTCTAAATTTGGGCTGCAGGAAATGATCCATTTGATTATTTGTTATTTTTACAAGCTTTCCTTCAAGACTAATTCAACGTACATGTCACAGCTAAAAGAAATTATGTTCTTAGCATCACAAGTTGTTTGTACACAACGCAATACCAAAAAAATAAAAATGTTGAATTAGTGAACTTGGTTAACCTTGACTTGAAGAAAATGTTGAAATTTGTGGTGCGATAAACTTGGGACGTGACCTCTTAGCGGGATTTGGCCGTGCGATCTTATTGGCCCATTTGGGCTGGTCCAAGAAACATACGGGCTGGTGAGTGAGGATCTTTGGGGCTCCCAAATATGGGAGTCAATGCCAACTGTGAGCACAAATAAGCGATGAGGCATACAAATCAGAGGTAATAAAAAATATTTTAATATGAGGACCATGTTGTCTAATAGAATATGTACACAAGTTGTTGTTTTTTTTTTTACCCTAATCAGATTTTTATTTATTTAATTTTTTTTGTATGGACAGTCGAGGATCGTGGAAAAGCTAGCACACTGCACATATCAGGATGTAACAGACAAAAACAGGACGCAAAACACGCATTCATGGAGAAGGAAACTTCAAAGAGGAAAATCTGGAAAATCAGGAGGGATTTGGGTGGGGTGTGGGGAGGGTTGACGAGGGAAGAAAAGATCATGGTTTTGGATTGGCAATGATCTGAGCTGTCTTGAAGTGAACAGCTGTCTTGAAGAGCTGGAGGGAAGAATGAGATTGAAGAGAATGTGTAAGTTGAGGCCAACTTTGAAATGTGGTTCACCCAAGAAAGATAATGGCTGAAAGTGAGACCCAGGAGTTTGAATAACTGAACTTCTTCAATAGGATTGTTAAGAAAGTAGATGGGGTTGTTGTTTGCCAGATGGTCCTTTTGGAGAGAAATAGTGAGAGCATAAGATTTGTCAGGATTGAAAGACATGTTCCAAGTGTTTAACCAGCTTGTGATTCATCAGTGAATAGATAAAGGGGATTTTCTGGGGAGTCAGAGAGATCGTTTATGAAAATCAGGAATTGGAATGGGTCCAGAATGCTGCCTTGGGGCATTCCAGCCTTGACAGGGAGAGGAGATGAAAGGATTCCGTCAATTGCTTACATTGGATACGAGAGTAGAGGAATTCAGGAAGCCACGTGTGGAGTTGTTCTTGGATTTCATAGGGAGAGAGTTTGGAGAGTTGGGCAGAATGCCAGACTGTATCAAAAGCATGAGATATGTCCAGAGAGACGGCCCCAATCTCATGTCTGACATTGAAGGCCTCCATCCATTGTTGGGTGAGTGGAAGCAGCATGTCCAAGGTGGAGTGACCTGGTCTGAAACCAAATTGGTGATTTGAGGTGAGGGATGAGGTTGTTGGAGAAAAGGAAGGATTTCATATCAACTGCAATGGTGGATTATGTGACCTTGCTGATGATTGAAAGCAAGCTGAAGGTCTGCAGTCAAAGGGATCAGTTTTGCACCTTTAATATGTAATACTGTGATGTTGACAGATTTCTAAGCAGAAGGAAGATGATGTAGCACAAATGATAGGGTGAAAAGGGCAGAAAGAGGATGTGCAAGACCAGCAGAGCAGGTTTTTAAGACACGTGAGCTGATGCTGTCGGTCCAATAGCAGAGTCAGAGTCGAGGCTTGAAAGAACCTTCTCCACCTTCTCAGGTGCAAAACGCACAGAGTCCAGGAGCAGTTGGGTATGTCAGTGAAGGATGGGTATCACGAGTGAGAGGTTGGGGACACAAGATATGGAAGCAAAGACAGAATTGAGGCATTCAGCCTTCTCTCGAGTGGAGTCATCTGTGGTGCCATTTAAATAGATGGAAGGGAAAGAAGGGGAACATACACCAGAGACATAATCAACGAGGCACCACCAGGTTCAAGAAGAGGGAGACAAGTTTGAAAGTTCAATCTTGAGGTTGGACAGATGTTGTTTTCTGGCTCTCCTGAGAGTGGACACACACTTGTTGAGGACTTTTCAAAAAGCGCTGAGATTGTGTTCAGTCGGATTTGCCTTCCAGGAAGAAAAAGCAAGTTAAAAAAAAAATTCCCCACATAGACTGGCTGAAGGAAACAGGACATTATACATTACAAAGGAAGTGGTTACGTGAGGATGTGATATAGATGTTTAAAATAATGAAGGACAGGCCAAGACTGGTCATATGGCAGTTTGGGCAAATGTCCGGTGGGCTGGTACAAACTCCAAATGTTGGAAATAACTTTAATCCAACTCCAAATCACTTTAAAGTCCTGTTTCCTTCAGCCACTCCTCAAAGCTCCAAGGCCCGGAATCAATCAAGTTGCCCTGCATTGAACCCTCTCTATGGCATCTATGTCCTTCCTGAGTTGTGGTGACCAAAACTGCACACAATATTCGAGATGTGGCCCTCACTAAATTCCTGCACAATGTTAAAAGCACCTCTTGATTTATAAATGATCCCCATCCAAATACAAACCAAACCCTATTTGCTTTACATATAGCTGCCTGCTTACCTCCCATATCTATGACCACCCCCAGATCCTTCTCCAGTGTGACACGCTCCAAAATTACCCCTTACATCCTGTAATCTCCATTTTCATTGTTCTTTCCCATCCCCAACACCTTACACTTGTTCAGGTTAAACAACATCTGCCAATCTTTTTCCCAATTGATGCAAGTATCAATACTTTCCTGAATCTGATCACCACCCCCTCTGCAATCCACCTTACCTCCAAGCTGCAAATTTGGAAAGTGTACTCTTCACCCCACTATCCAAATCATTGATGTAAATGATGAATGGTAATGGTCTGAGTACTGATCCCTGAGGTACCCCACCACTTACATCCTTCCAGCAAGACATCCTCCCACTTACATTCACTCTTTGCTTCCATTCCATTTGCTTCACTGCTTCCATTGCACACAAACTAAGCAAGTTTGCAATCCAATTACCTACCTGACCAGCCACTTCACAAGTCCTCACTTTGGCTAACAACATCCGATGTGGTACCTTATCAAATGCCTTCTAAAAGTCTCGTACTATGTCCACTGCCATTACCTTATCCACCCAATCAGACACTGCTTCATAGAACTCTAAACTCGAAGGGCACTCGGTAGAGCGTATACCTTCGCCACACAATACCTGATCCATGAGCACATATCGGCCCAATACATTTTTGAAACGTCATGCTATACAGTATCATATCGTTTCTGTCCCTATCTCTCAATGGTGAAGAATCACTTAAAAAATTAAATAATTCTTGTATCCGGATTCGGATCTTCATCAAAATCGAATCAATTCATCCTTGTCACACACCTAACATGCGCACCAAGTTTCATCTGAATCTGTCCACAACTTTTTGAGATATCCTGTACACAAACAGACAAACAGACAGACAGAAAAGGGGTGAAAACATAACCTCCTTCCACCTTCGTGGTGGAGGTAAAGGTTTGTTGGACCAGAACTACCTTTGGTAAACCCATGCTGACTACCTTTAAATAGTTTGTATTTATTTAAATGGTTCCTCATCCGGTCCTTAATTAATGTCTCCAACACCTTCCACACAACTGAAGTCAAACTAACAGGTCTATAGTTTCCCAATTCTTCTCTGGATCCTTTCTTAAATAATGATGTGACATTTTCCACTCTCCAATCCTCCAGTACCCGTCCTGACTCCAGTGAGCTATTGAACATATCCGTCAACATCTCACTTTCCTGCTCAGCCACCTCCCTCAATACTCACGGGTGCATATTACCTGGCCCCGGAGCCTTATCTTCTTTTAGATTACCTCACCGTTCCTTTACTTCCTCCACTCCAACCTGGATCTTCTGTAAAAGCCCTGCCTCACCTCCTCGATAGATACTCTCAGCTCTTGGCAATTCCCCTGACTGCTCTTGTGTAAAAGTTGAAGCAAAATACCTGTTTAATGAGCCTGCCATCTCATTTTCCTCACTAACCACTCTCCTGGTGCTATTCCTCAGTGGACCCACACTTGTAATCTGTTCTTTACCTCTTGTATACTTTAAATATGTGTTGCTATTTTGCTAATATCTCAGCACTACCTGTCCTCATTATCCCTAACCACTACCTGCACTTGCTACCCCATCATAACATATTCAAAAGTTAAACAAATGGAGAGGGACACCGAAGACTCCTCATCTGGGCCATAATTTGATCTATGGCTGGCCCGTCACTCCTGCCTCTAAGCTGTCTTGCCTAGGTTAAAGTCTAGGCCGAGATACAAACTGTCATCGTGGTGTTTCACAGGTGGGGCGAGGCATCATTGCTTGTGCATTCCCTTTGGTGGACATTAAACTGGGCATTCCATCTGCGGCATTAGTTGGACAAAATTGATCCCACAGTATCCTTCACAGAGTAGGCGAGCTATCTCTACACCCTGAACAAATTACAAATCTCTACACTCTGTCAAGCATCCTGCATCAAAGTGGCAATCCGTCCAAGATTGTAACAACTAGCAAAGAAACTGCCTCCGCAGAACTGATGCTCGAAATAGAGAGAGCATGGATGATGATGATTATGATGCTGATGATGCTGATGATAATCAGCATTATAATCCTGGAGTTCCCCATTAAAGATGTTCACCAAGATGATCATGAAAGGTTGTACAAAATGTAATTTTTTTTATTTTCATTTTGAATTTTCATTCTGAGCATTGTCCATCAGAACGGCGAAGCAGCGCTGCACATTGCGGCTGAGAATGGACACACGGAGTGCGTCAGAATGCTGCTTGAAAGTGATGCTGTTTGTCAAATTAGCATTTGTA